>NC_092242.1:3016864-3019364 GCF_036320965.1 Panulirus ornatus
GAGGTGCACGTTTTTATAAATGTCTTCCATTATAAGATAGTAATGCCGTTTCAGTATCACTTGTTGTTTAATAAGAAATCGTTGAAATGGTATAAAAAAGATGATATGTTTGTTTATATGTTTGTAATTTGCATAACCACTCGTCTCCCATTTCTTGTAATATTGCTTCTACCATTTTCTATAAAGTTGTGTCTCCTGTTTTCTGTAAGATTGCATGTACCGTTTTCTGTAACACTGTGTCCCATTTTCCACTACATTATCGTTTTTATATTCATACATGACCTGACCATCATGACTTGACCTGGATGACCTAACCCCGGACACCTGATCATATTGACCTGACCTTTGAACAAAAAAGATCATTTACCTGTTCAAAATGAATTTGTGAAATATTCATGACTCACTAATGAACTTAACATCTTGATTTGTGTTAAATTCGTTATGAAATCAAGAGAATATTGTATCCCTTAATGTTTAAGTGATAACCCACAAGACATGATAACCCACAACACCTAATAACCCACAAGACATGATAACCCACAAGACATGATAACCCACAAGACATGATAACCCACAACACATGATAACCCACAACACATGATAACCCACAAGACATGATAACCCACAACACATGATAACCCACAAGACATGATAACCCACAAGACATGATAACCCACAACACATGATAACCCACAAGACATGATAACCCACAACACCTAATAACCCACAAGACATGATAACCCACAAGACATGATAACCCACAAGACATGATAACCCACAACACATGATAACCCACAAGACATGATAACCCACAAGACATGATAACCCACAACACATGATAACCCACAAGACATGATAACCCACAAGACATGATAACCCACAACACATGATAACCCACAACACATGATAACCCACAAGACATGATAACCCACAACACATGATAACCCACAAGACATGATAACCCACAACACATGATAACCCACAACACATGATAACCCACAAGACATGATAACCCACAACACATGATAACCCACAACACATGATAACCCACAACACATGATAACCCACAACACCTAATAACCCACAACACATGATAACCCACAAGACATGATAACCCACAACACATGATAACCCACAACACATGATAACCCACAAGACATGATAACCCACAACACATGATAACCCACAAGACATGATAACCCACAACACATGATAACCCACAACACATGATAACCCACAAGACATGATAACCCACAACACATGATAACCCACAACACATGATAACCCACAAGACATGATAACCCACAACACATGATAACCCACAAGACATGATAACCCACAACACATGATAACCCACAAGACATGATAACCCACAACACATGATAACCCACAACACATGATAACCCACAAGACATGATAACCCACAACACATGATAACCCACAAGACATGATAACCCACAACACATGATAACCCACAACACATGATAACCCACAAGACATGATAACCCACAACACATGATAACCCACAAGACATGATAACCCACAAGACATGATAACCCACAACACATGATAACCCACAACACATGATAACCCACAACACATGATAACCCACAACACATGATAACCCACAACACATGATACCCACAACGACATGATAACCCACAAGACATGATAACCCACAACACATGATAACCCACAAGACATGATAACCCACAACACATGATAACCCACAAGACATGATAACCCACAACACATGATAACCCACAACACATGATAACCCACAAGACATGATAACCCACAACACATGATAACCCACAAGACATGATAACCCACAAGACATGATAACCCACAACACATGATAACCCACAAGACATGATAACCCACAACACATGATAACCCACAACACATGATAACCCACAAGACATGATAACCCACAACACATGATAACCCACAACACATGATAACCCACAACACATGATAACCCACAAGACATGATAACCCACAACACATGATAACCCACAACACATGATAACCCACAAGACATGATAACCCACAACACATGATAACCCACAAGACATGATAACCCACAACACCTAATAACCCACAACACATGATAACCCACAAGACATGATAACCCACAAGACATGATAACCCACAACACATGATAACCCACAACACATGATAACCCACAAGACATGATAACCCACAACACCTAATAACCCACAACACATGATAACCCACAAGACATGATAACCCACAAGACATGATAACCCACAACACATGATAACCCACAAGACATGATAACCCACAACACATGATAACCCACAACACATGATAACCCACAAGACATGATAACCCACAACACCTAATAACCCACAACACATGATAACCCACAACACATGATAACCCACAAGACATGATAACCCACAACACCTAATAACCCACAACACATGATAACCCACAAGACATGATAACCCACAACACATGATAACCCACAACA
>NC_092242.1:3021864-3066864 GCF_036320965.1 Panulirus ornatus
AGTGAGAGAAAGGTTGAACACGTAAGGTAAAAGAGGCGTTGAAGGCAGTGGTGAAAGAGATGACGAAAAAGTAGTGAGAAAAGAGATGGAAGAAGTAGTGAAAGAAGTGTTGAAGGCAGTGGTGAAAGAAGTGAAGATAAATGGTGAAAGAAAAGGTGTGACAACAGATAGTGGTCGTCCTACCGTCTCCAAAGGATGGTGTGTGTGTGTGTGTGTGTGTGTGTGTGTGTGTGTGTGTGTGTGTGTGTGTGTGTGCCGCGCTCCCATGGTAATATCCACCTCAAGGTTTAGGATGGGGGCAGGGGGATCTCCCTCATGGGAGACAGAACATCATGAATGATGAAGGAAGTGAAGAAAATAATGATGCAATCATCACCCCTAACGAGAGGACATTGATGGCGAGGGGGCACATGTGAGAGAGAGAGAGAGGAAAAAATTTTAGGGAAGTGAGACAAAGAAAAAGAAATGAGATGATAAAAGAGATAAAGGTAAATAATAAGGAGAAGGAGAAGAAAACGGCAAAGAAATTACAAGAATCAGAGACACATACAAATGAATGATGAAGAATAAAAAGAGGAAGAAAGGAAGGAAGGAAGGAAACAGGCGAGAAGGATAGAATAAGAGAGACAGCAGTAAAGAAAGAGAGACGACAGTAGAGTTAAATACAAGAGAACAGAGAGTTTCCACTACCAAACACTAACAGTCAAGACGATCAGGGAGGATGTCCACTCACACACATGGTGTCGGAACCTGCAGTGTATGGCATCATCTGGGAGGTTCCTGAAGCTTGGTGGTGTTAGATGACCTTATGACGCACACACCTTCCTGGTGAGCCCCCAGCTGGCTTACACGAGGGCACCACTGTCTCCAGGAACCTGCCATCCCTATGTCTGGCTCTGTCTGTACTACTGTCATATGTCTGCTGTTTGTATTGTTATATTGATATATGTTTGCGGTTATATATATATATATATATATATATATATATATATATATATATATATATATATATATATATATATATATATATATATACATATATATATATATATATATATATATATATATATATATATATATATATATATATATATATATATATATATATATATATATATATATATAATGCAGTGTGACCATACCTCTGGTCTGCTCTCATAGCCTGATAGGTTTAAACATTTTTCTCTCTCGCTGAGGATTATCCCTGGGTCGGCCACCCCCCTGCCTGGTCCAGGAGTATCTGGCAACAATGTTAGGTCCAAGTGTTTGTTTTCATTTACCCATATGTCCACCCCGCCCCCCTCCCCCTTCCCCCCTGGGCTGGACAAGTGAGAGGAGGAACAATATTTTCACTGAAATATTTCTCTAGTTATTGTTTGTCTGCCTGCTGGCCCCTGGCCTGATACTGTGTGCCACTGAACACGACGGCACGAGTCTTCAGCACGGTAGTACGACCTTGGATGTTTGGCCTTACCCTTGACAGTCAGGTTGACGGTAAGGCCGCCATCCCCAAGGGTGTGTGACAGCTCGTCACGGTCGGTCAGTAGGGAGGAGAGAGTTTGTGAACGTCAGTTTGCCCGTCGGTCATCACCACCAGAATAAATCCCCAAAATGAAGACGAATTTCAGCGGCAGCCAAGAGCAGGGAGCCGTGTGTGTGTGTGTGTGTGTGTGTGTGTGTGTGTGTGTGTGTGTGTGTGTGTGTGTGTTCACAAGAAGGCAGCAGCCTGGGGCTTCCTCCTCCGTGGCAGGAGTGTCCAAGAGAGAAGTGACAGGAAAATGAAAGGCCGGGTCTGAGGCCCTCACTTTCTGAGGGCGTCAGCAAGATAAGGGTCCCACTTTCTGCAGGCTTCAGTCCAGACAAGAGCCTCACCTCCCAAGGGCCTCAGCCAGACAAGGGCCTCGCACCCCCTGAGGGCCTCAGCTAGACGAGGGACTCAGCCAGACCAAAGCCGAGTGCATTAGTTAAGGGAAAGTTCGGCAACATCATGGAAGAGAGGAAATTTAATTAGCTCTTTTGATGGTAACTGTAAAAGGCAGGAGCCCTGGAGGGCTGGCATCCTCCTGACGGTACACGGGGAGCCCTTGGAGGGGTTGGACTCCCTCCCTCCTCCGTAAGACACGTCCTCCGCGACAGCCACCTCCTCCAGATCAAGGGCGCTGTGATCCTAGGCAAGTGGAAACATGATGTTGACATCCTTCAGATTTGTTTACGTATGTGTGATGCCCCGGACGCCTGGAGGTGCTGAGCACTCACTAATACACGTCGCGATCATTTTCATGTGATGGGGATTTGTGTGTGAGAAGAGGACATGATGTGAAGTCAGTACCTGACTGACAGATGATTTCTTCCTTTTTTTCATTATTATATTTTCTGTGTCGTCGTCGTGCATACGATTATGACACAGCTATGGTCTCACAGCCCAGAACCACTCTGTCCGGAAAGAGAGAATGCTGTCAGAAAACCAGGATCTTTATGGCTTCCATCTTGCTGTACAGATTTATTTATGAATTATTCGTTGTAACTGTCAAACACTGTGGGTGGGGGAGGGGCACTGTAGGCAACTGTAGCCCTGAAATACAAGTCCTAAATCTATGATGAATCACCAGTAAGGGGGAGGGAGGGGAGGGGGTGACTCCTGTAACATGGGGCCATCGCTGAATCCCAGAGGAAAGGTCACCGTGTGGGAAGCATTTGACCCTCCTGACCTTTAGGGTACACTGCAAGATCACACTGAGTAAAGTAGTGTATTTACTCAGGATCTCACCTGGTGGGTCATGCCCTAGGATCTCACCTGGTGGGTCATGCCCTAGGATCTCACCTGGTGGGTCATGCCCTAGGATCTCACCTGGTGGGTCATGCCCTAGGATCTCACCTGGTGGGTCATGATGTAAACAGTGCCGCAGTGACGTCACGGTTCCCTAATACCTTCCCCTTGGTTGCTGGGGCCTCGTCAGTATGGCCGTCAGGCTCTTCGTGTGGGACTAGAATTAGCCTCTGTATTTATGTATGTAACGTGATATATATTCGGAGTTGTGTATCCCCCTACCCCGAAAAATATGCGGCCAGGCCCTGAGGTGTATACGACCTGGCCCTGAAATGTATGACAGGAACTTGAAGTATATATAACAGGAACCTGAAATGTATATGACCTCGCTCTGAAATGTATATGACAAGGACCTAAAATGTAAATGACGCACGTGAAAGATATATGTCCCGGCCCTGATATATAAGTAACATCACATATATGAGGGATGTAGCGAGTAAAAATGATATTTGAGCGCGACTGTACCATCGTTAAATATGGTCAGCATGACGGCCTAAAAATACCAATCAGCAAAATTAATTACTTCCGTTGCCAAGATTAATTAGATGCAAGATTAATTAGATGCATAATAACTCATTTCTAGACATTAAGCAGGTCCATAGAACAGACAAAAATAGACTTTAAAACTTCACAGCCAAACATACACCACAACTTCACAACCACACATAAACCACAACTTTATAGCCACAAATGAACCTGAACTTTACAACCACACATAAACCAGAACTTGACAACCGCACGTAAACCACAACTTGACAACTGCATGTAAACCACAATTTCACAACCAGACGTAAACCACAACCTCTTCCTCATAAGCCATGTACACAGGGAAGTCTCAGGCCTTCCCTCGCCACAACTGTATATCAACAACTTGAGAACATCCTCCTAGATGGGCCCTGAGCCTTGTCTCTGGTCACACGTCATGGCCAGCCAGGACGCGCGCATCCTCAGCCCTACAAAACCGGGGAACCTCTGGCTGGATTCAGTGAATCCCTCTTCTAAAAAGCAATGTCTCTCTGGGATCGTTATGCAGGGTAGGGCAAGTGGATAGAAGAGGGGTCTGTGAAGCAAAATGGGGGTTTGTGAAGTGGGATGGGGTGTGAAGTGGAATCGGGGTCGGGGTCTGTAAAGTGGAATGGGGGTATGTGATGAGGCATGGAAGCCTGTTAAGTGGGATGGGGTCTATGCACTGGGCTGGGTGAGTGTGAAATGATAAAGTGGTCTGTTAAAGGTGTTCTATGTGTCACGTAACACGTGTGTTTCCCCATCTGTGTTGCAGGTTGCATCTCGCAGGTGTTGAACGGCGTGGTGTGGGAGGCGGAGGCTGAGCCGGAGGAGGTGCAGGAGGTGGAGAGCGAGAACCAGGTGTGGTACCTGCTCTTCATCGTCTTCGTCACCTACTCCATGTTGCCGCTGCCCTTACGATGGTGCATCCTGGCCGGGTCCTTCACCGCCCTCGCGCACCTCATGCTCACTTTCATCATATTCTACCAGGTAGGTCATGTTCTCCCTTGGTTCAGTACGATTTCACCAAGTGGGTCATGTTCGTACCTTATATATTCATCACCTTCAACCACTTCCTACCATTTGGGTCATGGTCACTGTATCTTCATCACTTTCATCACATTCTACCGGATGGTTCACCTTCACCTCATGTTCGCTTTTTTGTTATCTTCTGCCAGGCGAGTGATGCTCACCTTCACAGTGAAATCACTCACATTCGTGTGTAATGTCCCATAATGTGTCCCAAACCTTTAGCCAACCCGACCCAACACTGACCTATGTAACCCCCCCCCACCCATCTCCCACCCACTCACCCACCCACTCACCCACCCACTCACCCACCCACCCACTCACCCACTCACCCACCCACTCACCCACCCACTCACCCACACTCCACCACTCCGGGGTCATAAGATAATCCAACCATTTCCATCCTGTGTAATTACTTGATTAATTACATAAAGTCTCTAGGCCCTGAGCTCCACATGCGAGCCATTAAGTCCACCTAATTATTAATGACGCACACTTTCCCATTAAGAAGGGTAATTAAGCCTTTCAGAATGAAAATATCTTGGCTCGACGCGATGTTGTTCCTGTCCATAAATCATGTGTAATTACTATTTTATTTACTAAATATAATTCCGAGCAAGAGAGGAAAATGAAAGAGACAACTTAAGGAACTCGTAGTGACGTTCTCAGCGGACTGAGTGCGTGTTCGGTCAACACACGTGAGCCAGCTGTAACTTCTCGTGTGTACACTTGGAGGCGCTACCACTCGTAGGTCCGTCACACATGGACGGCTGATCCTTAAGATACATTGTTCCGTGACACTCACTCTTGTAGGACGGTCTCGCCTGTAGAGCCCAGGTGAGGGAGGAACCCACCTGTAGAGCCCAGGTGAGGGAGGAACACACCTGTAGAGCCCAGGTGAGGGAGGGACCCACCTGTAGAGCCCAGGTGAGGGAGGGACCCACCTGTAGAGCCTAGGTGAGGGATGGACCCACCTGTAGAATCCAAGGGCTTCAGAAATGCTGTAGAGTCAAAGGAAGACTTAGCAATACATAAGTATGCCACATACCAGTCATGTGAGTATACCACGTATCATTCACGTGAGTATACCACGTACTGGTCACGTGAGTATACTACGTGCCGGTCACGTGAGTATACGACGGGATCTCTATTTACATTTAAGTTTTCGACCCACGTGACATCCATGGACGCTCTACCGCCACGTCCTGGTGCAGCACACAGGCCCCAACCCCTGGAATTCCTGCAGGCGCGGCATGGACGACGCCCCAGCGGAAGAAGCTGAAAAGCTCCTCTCCTTCGTCAGGAGCTGAAAGACTCGGATATGAGGTCCTAGTGCCCCACCTCCTTCGGGTTTAATGTGTTTTCCTTCTCTCTCCTACACCTCCCTGTGGGATCAGACGCGGTGCATCCTTCATGCAGATCCTTCAAAGGACCTCGAAGATCTCTCTATCCCCCCCCACCCCTCCTTCCCCATGTCTTAGATGGGAGACACTGGGCCGGGGTGCCAGGCGAGGGAACTCTCTGTCTCATGTGGTTTTCAAACCATATTTACTATTCAAATCGAGCGCCACCTGTTGTGACTGTAGAACGTTTGTTCGCGACGTTTTTGAACGTTTGTTGGTGACGTTTTAGAACGTTTGTTCGTGACTTTTAGAAAGTTTGTTCGTGACGTTTTAAAACGTTTGTCGTAACATTTTAGAACGTTTGCTCTCGTGTGGAAAGTATCTCTCTCTTAGTTCGTACGTGTGTGACGGTCTGTACGTATTTCTATGTCTGTGTACACGTGAGTGGGTGTAGGTGATTGTATGTGTGTCTGTGTACACGTGACTGGGTGTAGGTGATTGTGTGTGTGGCTGTATACTTCTGTGTCTTTCAACCAGAACTGAAGGCTCCCTCCCCCCCCAACACTGGCTTCCTGGTAGCGATGGTGGTCCCAGCGTTGACCCCTGACCCTACCCCAGTAACCAGACAGAGGAAAACAAAAGGAATGATTAAAATAGTTTCGGGTGATAGTATGAGAAAGAAGGATATAAATACAGTTGATAAAAAAGATGTACCTCATATAAGAAGCTGACCAGTTATACAAGTGTCAACAAGGGGTCAATCATCTGACCAGGAGGTCAATCATCTGACCAGGAGGTCAATCATCTAACCAGGAGGTCAACCATCTGACCAGGAGGTCAATCATCTAACCAGGAGGTTAGTCATCTGACCAGGAGGTGACCATCAGACCAGGAGGTCAGTTATGATTACGTGTAGGAGCAGCTGGCCAACGTTGTAAGTTGAGGGCAACGTCACGTTGTCGTATCCAGTCAACAGGTGGCGCTGACGACGACCAAATGACGAGGCATAGTTGCCACATAGTGATTGATTTCCGTGTATTGTGTGAGTGTGGGAGTTTCCCCCGCGTCTGATCCTCTTAAGGAATTAATGGCGTTCGGACGATTCCTTACACACTCCGCTTCCACTAGCCAACATCTATCTATCTACCTATCAATAGATGAACAGATGTAGATCTTCTTCCTGTAGTTATCCACGTCCTTCATCGACTTCAAGACGGAAATTACGGAACAAATGAACACACTGAACAGATCATGTCAGCGCCTGATGACCCGGGGATAATGAAGGCGATGCACAGGGAACTTCGCAGAGGATCACGTTGGGGGGGGGGGGGGGGGGGTACCGTACCCCTCCTCCCCCCCCTCCAGCCCCCAACCCACTCCCAGCCACATCATTATGCTAATTAGTTCCTGACGTCTTCCTCCTTTATATACCTACACACACACACGCATACACACACACACACACACACACACACACACACACGGTATGTGAGAGCATGGCCGGGCCACACACATTGTTAGGGCACAAAATTCGGAACGCTGGAACTTCCACATGTTTACATTTAAGCCTCAGTTTCGTCCAAGATGAAAACTTAACAACTTGTAAAACATTTACAGAAGGTTGGTTCTTTTTACGAGACGATAATTAGACAATCTTGAATGACTAATTTGACAAAATATAATTCACTTAAGTTATTCAACTGTAATGTAGAATATCAACGAGATGTGTGAATACTCGAAAGATATTTAGGAAAAGAGTAGAAATTCCAGGAAATACGAGAGTAACATAAAGGTTTAGACAAGATAAATCCTGGGAAAATAAAATGTATGATAAAAATTCTCACCAGCTCGAATTTTTTCCCCCTTTGCCTTTTTCTCCCAGTATAGCCTTTCATCTCTCTCACTCCGATAGGCTCTTCAGAAGCAACACTCTCTCCTGCGATAGAAATCATTTTTTTCCCCCAGTGTGTCCTCCTCGACTGGGGTATTTGTTATCCAGGACACTCTGTGGTTGGCCTCACTCTGCCGGGGGTTCTCATATAGGCTGGCAGTTACCTTACCTGATGTCGTCAAAGTATTATTACCTTTCTTCCTAGAAAAGTTTAATTCGTTCATTTAACTTTTCCGTTGGAAAGATTTAACGAAGTTCTCTATATTTTTATTTTTTTTTTTTTTTGTTTGCATGGTTTGTGGTACGCTTGTGTGTTGAGGTATACGTGATGTTGTTTGTGGCTGGTATTGTGTGGTTAGTGATGGGTTGTGTGTTTGTTCTCTTGGTTGGTTTACGATGTAGGTGTGTTGGTTATGAGTTTTGTGGCGTATGTGGTATTTTTATGTAGTGGTGTTATGGTGTATGTGGTGCTGCCCGTACGTAGGGCTTTCCTTTATGTGTAATGTCAATCTTTCCTTTATCTTATCTACCACCATTATCTTTGACCTTTCCCTTATCTCTGGTGATGACCTTAACTTGTTCTTATTGCCTTATCACTGACCTTAAATCTCTCTCACATCCCCATCGTTCATCACAGATGACCTCCTCCTCCACCTTAACCTACCCACCTCTCGGTGACCCCTGATGGTGACCTCGGTTCCTCCCTCCTCCTGCAGCCTGAGGCGGAGCTACTGGTGCCGGTGCTGGCCAACACCTCGCTCTACATAGCCATCAACTTCGCTGGGATGTACACCAAGTACCTGACGGACCGGACGCAGAGGAAGGCCTTCCTGGAGACCCGTCGGGCGATGGAGATGAGGTGTCGCACCCAGAGGGAAAACGAGAGACAGGAGAAACTTCTGCTGTCAGGTGAGTGTTGGAGGAGAGGGGGAGCGGGTGTTGGAGGAGAGGGGAGCGGGTGTTGGAGGAGAGGGGAGCGGGTGTTGGAGGAGAGGGGAGCGGGTGTTGGAGGAGAAGGAAACGGGTGTTGGAGATAAGTGGGATATGTGTTGGAGAGAGGGTAAGAGATTAATAGATCGAGTGTTGTCGATTATGATCCTCAGACAGTACAGTTGCTCAGGTAATACAGCCGTAGTGATCATGATGTATTATCACGATGTATTGATGTATGATGTATTAATCTGCGATAACTTACCCAATGATTGGTTAATCAGTGATGTATTGATCAGTATTATTCCCCTGTAGGATCATATTCCAATCGCCCTTCACCACACAAGCTGATCTACGCACGTTTGTAAAACTGAATTTAGTGAGGATGATCCAGGGCAGAGCCTGATGTACAGTTGTAAGGAAAACTTGTTGAGTTTATTGAGCATCGTCTGGCTGTAGCTGGTGTTGAGATCGTAGAAAACGAGGCAAAGGTGGAGAACAAGATTTAGGGCGTATATAGCTGGATAGTGAGGATGTCTTGGCATTATGTGGCAGCGTCTCACAACCATTAGTTAAGTCGTTCGTGGGTGTGGGGGGGGTCGGGTGATGGAGAAGGTGAAGAAGTTAAAGAGGATGGGAAGATACTATACTAAAGAGGATGGGAAGATGCTGGATGCACTCAGGTTATGAGCCACTCATGTCTAGGGGCACTTATACCACAGGACCCTCACGGCAGGACGCCGTCAGGGATCCTGCGCAGGATATGTGCATCTTGGCTTCTCCTGCCTGAGACCAGACGACCGTGAAGCCGGGGTTTCATGAACCACTGGTCGAGACCAGACAACCGTGAAGCCGGGGTTTCATGAACCACTGGTCGAGACTAGACGACCGTGAAGCCGGGGTTTCATGAACCACTGGTCGAGACCAGACAACCGTGAAGCCGGGGTTTCATGAACCACTGGTCGAGACTAGACGACCGTGAAGCCGGGGTTTCATGAACCACTGGTCGAGACCAGACGACCGTGAAGCCGGGGTTTCATGAACCACTGGTCGAGACTAGACGACCGTGAAGCCGGGGTTTCATGAACCACTGGTCGAGACAGCGAGACGACAACAGTTGCTTTGGTGTTGTTCTTACCTGTACTTCTGAGGAGGGAGCCAAGCCTCGCCAGTGTATTCAGGGTGACGCCTGCATCACACATTCCGCGGGAAAGTGATAATCTACTCTCCCGCCGGGAGACGCGCCAGATTTTCTCAAATATGTTCGAGATAAATGCAGAACGAACCACCCGAATCGTTCCAGATTATATAGACCATAAACTGGAATACGTCATTGAAATATCGCACTATAAAGTTTATGAAATAGGAACAGAATTGTGATATATTTTTCTATTTTCTACTTGGTAGCATTTCGCTGGTTATGAAAAAAAAATAAGACCCCCTCCCCCCCACCCAACCCCTCCCCAAACGAAAAAATGGTCATATTGTAGTCGAGGCATGAAGACCCTACTGTATATTGTAGTAGAGGCATGAAGACCCTACTGTATATTGTAGTAGAGGCATGAAGACCCTACTGTATATTGTAGTAGAGGCATGAAGACCCTACTGTATATTGTAGTAGAGGCATGAAGACCCAACTGTATATTGTAGTAGAGGCATGAAGACCCTACTGTATATTGTAGTAGATGCATGAAGACCCTACTGTATATTGTAGTAGATGCATGAAGACCCTACTGTATATTGTAGTAGATGCATGAAGACCCTACTGTATATTGTAGTAGATGCATGAAGACCCTACTGTATATTGTAGTAGATGCATGAAGACCCTACTGTATATTGTAGTAGAGGCATGAAGACCCTACTGTATATTGTAGTAGAGGCATGAAGACCCTACTGTATATTGTAGTAGATGCATGAAGACCCTACTGTATATTGTAGTAGATGCATGAAGACCCTACTGTATATTGTAGTAGATGCATGAAGACCCTACTGTATATTGTAGTAGATGCATGAAGACCCTACTGTATATTGTAGTAGATGCATGAAGACCCTACTGTATATTGTAGTCGAGGCATGAAGACCCTACTGTATATTGCAGTAGAGGCATGAAGACCCTACTGTATATTGTAGTAGATGCATGAAGACCCTACTGTATATTGTAGTAGAGGCATGAAGACCCTACTGTATATTGCAGTAGAGGTATGAAGACCCTACTGTATATTGTAGTAGATGCATGAAGACCCTACTGTATATTGCAGTAGAGGCATGAAGACCCTACTGTATATTGTAGTAGATGCATGAAGACCCTACTGTATATTGTAGTCGAGGCATGAAGACCCTACTGTATATTGTAGTAGATGCATGAAGACCCTACTGTATATTGTAGTAGAGGCATGAAGACCCTACTGTATATTGCAGTAGAGGCATGAAGACCCTACTGTATATTGCAGTAGAGGCATGAAGACCCTACTGTATATTGTAGTAGATGCATGAAGACCCTACTGTATATTGTAGTAGAGGCATGAAGACCCTACTGTATATTGCAGTAGAGGCATGAAGACCCTACTGTATATTGTAGTCGAGGCATGAAGACCCTACTGTATATTGCAGTAGAGGCATGAAGACCCTACTGTATATTGTAGTAGATGCATGAAGACCCTACTGTATATTGTAGTAGATGCATGAAGACCCTACTGTATCTGTTGTAGTTCTGGTGGAAGCCTCTCGTGGGCTCCATCTTCACCTGTTCCATCACTTAATGGGAGCCCCATCCCCACATAATGGGAATCCCATCTTCACCTAATGGAATCCCATCTTCACCTAATAGTAGCCCATCATCTTCACCTAATGGGAGCCCATCATCTTCACCTAATGGGAGCCACCTAGTGAGAGCCCCATCTTCACCTATCATTCACATGTGTAGTGAGTGTCTTGCCATTTCCCCTCCTCCTCCTCCTCCTCACCTTGTGACGGAGATCCTCAAGGACCCGACAAGTAGCGGCCCATGACGTGATGGGGGGGGTGGCGTGGGGGTGCATCTTACCACCTCATTAGCTCTGATTGGCTCATTGATTAAGAAATTTCGAGCTAGCGTGTGTGTCTTGAGGATTTTACATTCACGATAAACCATTTGGAACCCGTTCTTTAAGCCTTCCGTTCTTCAGTAAGAGACTCATTCATGATCACTTCTCACATCCGGAGGTACACAAATGTACTGATTACTTCAGTTATTGTTGACTGTAGCCATATACCAACAGAGAAAGCAGCGTTTATGCAGTATATGTGGTACCACACCTCACGTTCCTGGTCTGCCGACCTCTCATATACCAATATAACAAAAATGCAAACCACACAAACTAGAGATTCAGAAGAATCCCTGCCTACCACAAACCACAAACCACAATGAACCAGGCAGCCTCTCAGTACCATCCCACGGCAGCATAGAAAAGAATATAAATTAATCCAGTAAAGTGCATCCTTTCCCACTTCTGCGTTGAGGCTGATTATCTGGGAAATTATTTCCTTGTACATGATGATAATCTCCATAATCTCGGTCTGTCTCATTAGTTATATCATTTGGCACAAATGAAAGGATGAGATTAATTAGTGAGCCAGGGAGATTAATTGAAATGTTGGATTTGGTTGAAATAGATAATGATAATAATAATGCTAATAGTGATGATGATGATAATATTAATAATAATAATGATAATAATGATAATGATGATAATAATGATGATAATAATAATACTGTAATTGATGAAGGGGAACGCAAGATATAATGGTTTTATAAATTTCTCATCACACGCCATACCCCCCATGTGTGTGTGTGTGTGTGTGTGTGTGTGTGTGTGTGTGTGTGTGTGTGTGTGTGTGTATTCGTAAACGCATTTTCCCGTCCTTTCAGTTTCCCTTCCCTGTCCCAGGTTGTTGTCTTTTCGTTGTGTCTCTCGGGTTGCTGGCGTTCACGCCACAAACACATGTTCTCTCTCTCTCCACCATATGTACACATAACACTGAACACCTCACTCTCTTTACCCGTGACCAAATGTTCCTGTGTTGAGCACTACGCGCCAGCCCTGCCTGATGGCAAACTCTTGTCAGAGGTGAAATAAGGTCAAGAGACGAGGCACCACGGCTGTAGAACCCTCTCCCCACACTGCAAAAATAGGTAATTATAAATGGGTAATAATGAAAAGGTCATCTGAGATAGATGATAATAGATAGATGAGTACAAATAGAAAATTGTACAATTCCACAGTTCCACGCACACCTGGTGCCACCGTACCGGGAAGAAGCCAGCCTTCAGAGACACCTGTGAAGAGATGAACTAATTAGGGAGGCAATGTGAGACTTAACGAGCCAGGAGACACGACATGGGAGACTTAACGAGCCAGGAGACACGACATGGGAGACTTAACGAGCCAGGAGACACGACATGGGAGACTTAACGAGCCAGGAGACACGACATGGGAGACTTAACGAGCCAGGAGACACGATATGCGAGACTTAACGAGCCAGGAGACACGACATGGGAGACTTAACGAGCCAGGAGACACGACATGGGAGACTTAACGAGCCAGGAGACACGATATGCGAGACTTAACGAGCCAGGAGACACGACATGGGAGACTTAACGAGCCAGGAGACACGACATGGGAGACTTAATGAGCCAGGAGACACGACATGGGAGACTTAACGAGCCAGGAGAAACGACATGGGAGACTTAACGAGCCAGGAGACACGACATGGGAGACTTAACGAGCCAGGAGACACAACATGGGAGACTTAACGAGCCAAGAGACAACACGTGACACTTAACGAGACAAGATTCATTGTATGTGAGACACAATATGTGCGATTTAATGAGACAAGAAAAACGATATTGCGGTTTAACGAGAGAAATATGTAATTAAGACTGTAATTACACGATGCAACCCACAGTGAGTGTTGCTTAACGAGACAAGACAAAATGTGTAGCTTAACGAGATAAGAGAGACATAATGTGCTGTATAACGAGATAAGAAAGACAAAATGTGATGCTTAACGAGATAAGAGAGACATAACGTGCTGTATAACGAGATAAGAAAAACAAAATGTGTTGCTTAACGAGATAAGAGAGACATAACGTGCTGTATAACGAGATAAGAAAAACAAAATGTGATGCTTAACGAGATAAGAGAGACAAAATGTGATGTTTAACGAGATAAACAAAACAGTAATTGCCCTCAGGCATCAAAGAATCAGCCTTGAGGTACTTGGTGAGGGAGGGGCCCAGGACGACCACTTGGGTCGCCCTTCCTCAAGTAGGACCTGAAAGATGGCCTCGAGCAGGACCTCGAGGGTGTGAGGGAGGCTGGAACGTGCTCCACGGTCGAGGAGGAGAGTGCTAGGATGTACTTGTTCCAGGGAAGTGACGGTGTGAGAGGTGGCGAGTGGAGAACTACTGTTAGGTCTTGTGGATTCAGAGGAATGACGACGAGGGGGAGGGATATTAGGGGAGTGCCTGTAGGGGGAGAGGAGTGTCTATAGGGAGAGGGGAGTGTCTGTAGGGAGAGGGGAGTGTCTGTAGGGAGAGGGGAGTGTCTGTAGGGGGAGGGGAGTGTCTGTAGGGGGAGAGGAGTGTCTGTAGGGAGAGTGGAATGTCTGTAGGGAGAGGGGAGTGCCTGGAGGGGGAGAGGAGTGTCTGTAGGGAGAGTGGAATGTCTGTAGGGGGAGGGGAGTGCCTGGAGGGGGAGAAGAATGCCTGAAGAAGAAGAAGAGTTACTGTAGAAGGAGAGACGTGCCTGTAGAAAAAGAAAAGTACCTGTAGAAAAACGAGGAGTGACTGTAGAGGAAGATAAGTGACTGTAGAAAGGGAGGAGTTCCTGTAAAAGAAAGAAAAATCCCTGTAGATGAAGAGGAAATTGCCTGTACAAGAAGGGAATGTTTGTAGAACAAAAAGAGTGACTGTAGATGGAAAGGTTTTATAGGAGAACAGAAGCGGCCGTGAGGAGAGTAACAACTGTACCTGTAACATGAGAGGAGTGGATGTAGAGGAGTTAGATGGGCTGTTGCTGCTGCCTGTACAGGAAGGGCATTACCATTATAAAGAAGAACGTCCCTAGACGTGCAGTGGTGAGGGAGGGATCATGTAACTGTAGTGAGGCAAGCCAGCTGTATCGTGTGTCCGCGTGACTGAATAGAATGGGAACCCAAGCCAGACATCCTGGATGATGATGATGATGATGATGATGGCTCCTGGGAATTGCCTTCAAAGGAAGAATCGTACGTTGAAATGCTTGTTAGTGAAAACAGGGATTTCGACCCCAGGGAACTGTCTAATGGGGAGATACTCAGTGAGATTTACCCACTGGAGAACTGGTTGGTTACAAGTGGTGCAGTGGGTGACTTTCTAGATGGGTTTATGATTCCCAGTGGGAAGTTTCCCATTGGGAAGAATTAATACGGAGAACAGTTTAGCCTTCTGTCCTCCCCTCCCATCCTACCCACTATCCTCCCCTCCCATCTTCCCCTCACATCCTGCCTATCCTCACCTGAGAGAGTAGAGGGATATCCCGGGGGCGCTGACCCCCACACCATCAACCCACTCCCAGGCCAAAGATAAACACAAATTTCCAGTGACTATTTCAGGTGCTGGGGTGATGGTGAAGGGGAGCTGAGGTGGTGATGAGGGGGAGCTGGGGTGGTGATGAGGGGGAGCTGGGGTGGTGATGAGGGGGAGCTGGGGTGGTGATGAGGGGGAGCTGGGGTGGTGGTAAGGGGCTGAGCTGGGGTGATGATGAGGGGGGATACGTGGGGAGAGGGGAGAGGTAGTATGGAGGGAGGAACTCACGAGGAGAATTCTGTACGAAATTGTAGTGTGTGTGTGTGTGTGTGTGTGTGTGTGTGTGTGTGTGTGTGTGTGTGCATGAAGGGACTCCTACATTATATACCTTACAAATGTAAACACAGGAAGACTCGAATGCAAGCACTGAAACGAAAAATAAAATTGGTCGTATTTTTTTGTGTTCACTGGATCGAGGAGCGTGTTGCGTGTGTGTTAACACCAGGTGGAGTGTCAGGCATTCATCATTCACTGTGAATGAAAGGCGCGTTCATTAGTCCAGGGTTAAAGGTAGGGTTGAATCATGCGTTCAAAGTTTAAGATAAGGTTTATTCTTCGATCAAAATGAATGAAGTTTATTGTACGAATGAGTCTTTCACTTGATGTTAACTCTAACTGGTTACAGTTACAGTTGATACAGCTACAAGGTGGTATGACTGCGGTTAGTTACAGCAGCAAAGTCCAGGGACCTACAAGGTCCCGTATCAATGGAAGAGTTACAGAGAAATCGGATCTCAAATTCAATCATGATATGTGGTACGGTTTTTTACCTTCTTAGATCACAAACAACCATCGCTCCAAAAATATTAGGTATATATTTCAAAATTCTTATACATAAAAAAGAATCTTGTATACATGAAATGTTACAGTGGAAAAAGTATCAATGTCCCACTGTAGTGAACAAGGTCGAACTGAAGCGGACGTGTCAGCTCTGAGGAAGAGCTTATCAGGCAGGATCGAGAGGCTTTGAATTGCTCTTCTATCTGATTTTCCTGCATCAGTTTTGAGGTATATATATATATATATATATATATATATATATATATATATATATATATATATATATATATATATATGTTGTATGGTTGCGAGGCGTGGGCTATGGATAGAGATGTGCGCAGGAGGATGGATGTGCTGGAAATGAGATGTTTGAGGACAATGTGTGGTGTGAGGTGGTTTGAGCGAGTGAGTAACGTAAGGGTAAGAGAGATGTGTGGAAATAAAAAGAGCGTGGTTGAGAGAGCAGAAGAGGGTGTTTTGAAATGGTTTGGGCACATGGAGAGAATGAGTGAGGAAAGATTGACCAAGAGGATATATGTGTCGGAGGTGGAGGGAACGAGGAGAAGAGGGAGACCAAATTGGAGGTGGAAAGATGGAGTGAAAAAGATTTTGTGTGATCGGGGCCTGAACATGCAGGAGGGTGAAAGGAGGGCAAGGAATAGAGTGAATTGGAGCGATGTGGTATACAGGGGTTGACGTGCTGTCAGTGGATTGAATCAAGGCATGTGAAGCGTCTGGGGTAAACCATGGAAAGCTGTGTAGGTATGTATATTTGCGTGTGTGGACGTATGTACATGTGTATGGGGGGGGGGGGTTGGGCCATTTCTTTCGTCTGTTTCCTTGCGCTACCTCGCAAACGCGGGAGACAGCGACAAAGTATAAAAAAAAAAAAAAAAAAAAAAATATATATATATATATATATATATATATATATATATATATATATATATATATATATTAGTATTACAGGCAAACAAAGAATGGTTTTTGTTTTCGTGCTGACAAAGATAACTGTTTATGTTTGTTCGTGTTGACATCCAACCCTGGCTATGTGTTTATGGACTCCACAAACACAGACACCTGTTGCTTAAGTTCAAAGGCAAACACAGCCGAAAAAATCCCTCCATCAAGCTTGCATATTGAGTAGTTTTACAGACAAGTGGACGACTGCAGATGTGTGTGATCGGCATAACAGACATGAGTACTTCATAGAATCACACGTTAAAAAGTAGATAACTTTCTCTTTACTCCAATTATTCACATGTACATGTAAGTGTGTGTGTGTGTTTGATGCTCACAAGCACGTCCAGAGAGACGCATCTATCTCTCTGTCGTGTCAAGCATGTGAAGTGTGGGGAATAGAGCTAAATCTACTCTTTAAGTATAGAAAACAGATCCACATAGATGTGCTAGTAAATATAGAAAATAAAGCTGGATGTGTTTGGTGAGGGAGGAAGACAGAGCTACAAGCTTATGAAACTGGCTACCACACGTAGACTGGAATAAAGAAAATCTTTTATCAGTAATCCAGGAACTACAGACTCCACATGGAACTACAGACTCCGCCATGAACTACAGACTCCACCAGGAACTACAGACTCCACCTGGAACTACAGACTCCACCAAGACCTACAGACTTCACCAGGAACTACAGACTCCATCAGGAACTACAGACTCCACCTGGAACTACAGACTTCACCAGGAACTACAGACTCCACCTGGAACTACAGACTCCACCAAGACCTACAGACTCCATCCGGAACTACAGACTTCACCTGGAACTACAGACTCCACCAAGACCTACAGACTTCACCAGGAACTACAGACTCCACCTGGAACTACAGACTCCACCAGGAACTACAGACTCCATCAGGAACTACAGACTCCACTTGGAACTACAGATTCCACCAAGACCTACAGACTCCACCAAGACCTACAGACTTCACCAGGAACTACAGACTTCACCAGGAACTACAGACTCCACCAGGAACTACAGACTCCACCAGGAACTACAGACTCCACCTGGAACAAGGACGGGTAGACGGGAACCCCGCTCCACCTGGGACTGGGGTAAGTGTAGCGTGGGATGAAGAGATCTAAGACTCCACCATTCCACCAACAACCCCCCAGGTCGGGTTACTGGTGGGTCATCAACCGCTCCACCATTCCACCAACATCCCCCCAGTTCGGGTTCCAGGTGGGTCATCAACCGCTCCACCATTCCACCAACAACCAGGTCAGGTTATTGGTGGCGATATGGTTGACCTCCCTAACGAGGTAGCTGGTCACATGTCGAAAATATAACATTTCACGGGAATCATTAAGCTTTGAAGGCACCCGGGCCATAGACAGTCGATTTCCATGTCAACAAAATCTAATTAACTCCGGGTTAAAGTTCAGCCAGAGCCCTAACGTCCATCAGGATTGATATCGTAATTGAACTTGTAATGGAATTACCTGCGTAGAGTTGATAGCCACAGGATGTGAGTGAGAGGATTGTGTGAGGCAGATGAGGAAGAATGAGTCATATATTCAGATGATGTATGGATTATATCAAGTATCATGCCGAAGAATTGGCAGGGGTAAAGGCCGAAAGGAAATATTGTGTTTTTATACTTTAGTTTCCCTTACTAAACTGTTTTCTCTCGTGGAGACCTCGACCGACCCATTTTCGTTTTCGTTCCATTCAAATTTCGTCAAATCTCTGATGCAGCACCAAGTTTAGTTTTACGCTGTACAGATTTTAATCTGTCTTTTATGTACAATAACGAGAGGTAACACAGTTTGATGCTTTGAACGAAGCCAGTAAATGTATTTACACATGTATGAAGGCGTGTAAGCTATGCTATTCAACGTGCAAACCATTTCCATCCCAGGGTTGGGTCATTTCCATCCCAGGGTTGGGTCATTTCCATCCCAGGGTTGGGCCATTTGCATCCCAGGGTTGGGTCATTTCCATCCCAAGGTTGGGCCATTTGCATCCCAGGGTTGGGTCATTTATATCCATACTGTGGTGAAGGCTTACATATTTCCTTTTCTGTATGACGTTACGACCCTTAAACACGACGGGACGACCCTTGAACACGACGATATGACGCTTGAGCACGACGGTACGACCCTTGAGCATGACGATGTAACCTTTAAGCACGATGGTACGACCCTTGAGCACGACGTTACGATCCCTTGAACACGGCCGTACGACCCCAGTCCCCTCATTTCACCCTCCAGTCCAGTTGAGAGAGAGAGAGAGAGAGAGAGAGAGAGAGAGAGAGAGAGAGAGAGAGAGAGAGAGAGAGAGCTGGGACAGGAGGGGATATAAGACTTCCTCATTTGTCCACGGTCCTCGAGCCTTTCTGACAGGCCGAGAAAATAAGCTCTTACAGGCTACGGTGGGACGGCGGGGTCAAGCTGATGGTGACGCTGTGGTGACGGGATGGTGACGGGATAGTGACGACCTGCTGGTAACAGGGTGGTTACCTGATGGTGATGGGGCTGGTAACGTGATGGTGAGAGTGATGGTGACGCGATTGTGAGAGTGACGATGATGACGTGATGGTGACGCGATTGTGAGAGTGACGATGACGACGTGATGGTGACGCGATTGTGAGAGTGACGATGATGACGTGATGGTGACGCGATTGTGAGTGACGATGATGACGTGATGGTGACGCGATTGTGAGAGTGACGATGATGACGTGATGGTGACGCGATTGTGAGTGACGATGATGACGTGATGGTGACGCGATTGTGAGAGTGACGATGATGACGTGATGGTGACGCGATTGTGAGAGTGACGATGATGACGTGATGGTGACGCGATTGTGAGAGTGACGATGATGACGTGATGGTGACGCGATTGTGAGTGACGATGATGACGTGATGGTGACGCGATTGTGAGAGTGACGATGATGACGTGATGGTGGCGCGATTGTGAGAGTGACGATGATGACGTGATGGTGACGCGATTGTGAGAGTGACGATGATGACGTGATGGTGACGCGATTGTGAGAGTGACGATGATGACGTGATGGTGACGCGATTGTGAGAGTGACGATGATGACGTGATGGTGACGCGATTGTGAGTGACGATGATGACGTGATGGTGACGCCATATTGAGAGTGACGATGATGACGTGATGGTGACGCCATATTGAGAGTGACGATGATGACGTGATGGTGACGCGATTGTGAGAGTGACGATGATGACGTGATGGTGACGCCATATTGAGAGTGACGATGATGACGTGATGGTGACGCGATTGTGAGAGTGACGATGATGACGTGATGGTGACGCCATATTGAGAGTGACGATGATGACGTGATGGTGACGCCATAGTGAAGGTGACGATAGTGACGTGATGGTGAGGATGACGTCACCAGCACCACAACTCAACCTGGGTTTATCATACAGTACCTTAAAGCTCAATTTCCTTTATTAGAGAAGTATGATTCTCGACTCAGATGCCTCATGGTGGATGAATCCCCTTTACTCAGGATGAATACATCCAGCTGACTCACCACAAGGCACCCACTCACCCCCGCTGGTGAGTCCCACAACCATTCTTATTCAAGTGTCTTAAAGAGGCATTCCAGGTATGGGCGTCGTGGGCCGGTGGGAGCGTCTTGGGAAGCTGGTGTTTGCGTATGAACCTTTCCTGCGTTATAATGGCGCATCCCAACGTCAAATACGTTTCTTTATATATATTTACTTACTGGCAACCGGTAACTGAGGAGAGTTGCCGCCTCATATTTTTTCAAATCATTATAAATGACGGAAAAAGACGTGAGTATATTTTTAGTTGTGATAAAAATCTTGTTAAACGGTCGTTTTGCTCTCTAACGTCCCTCTGAAAACAGATATTATATATATATATATATATATATATATATATATATATATATATATATATATATATATATATATATATATAGATGACCCGTCGCTAGACTAGGGACCAGTACAAGGTGTTGACGATCAACAGACACAGAACATGTTGACAGATCACCTTCTCTGGTGACCCATGTGACCCCCACCAAGTCTTACGGGAAGGCCTGTTGAAACCATGGCTACGACGTCTGATTTATTTCTATTGTTGCCACCCATTTTTACTCTCTCTCTCTCTCTCTCTCTCTCTCTCTCTCTCTCTCTCTCTCTCTCTCTCTCTCTCTCTCTCTCTCTCTCTCTCTCTCTCTCTCTCTCTCTCTCTCTCTCTCTCTCTCTCTCTCTCTCTCTCATCTTCCTCGTTTATCCTTCAATCTTCCCTGTTCTCCTTTCCATTGTCTTCCCCCCTCCTTCCTTATTACTTCTTCCCTCCTCTTCCTTCGTGCGTCTCTCCTGTCTCCTTCCTCCCACCTCTTCTCTCCCTCTTCTTACCTGTATTCCTCAGATGATTCCATTCTTCCGACTCCCTTTCCATCTCTACACAGGAGGCGCCCACCTTGCCTCGTGTGACCTGTCTGTCTGTCTGTGTTGAGAGTATCTGCCATATTATCCTCGTGTGTATTAAAAGACCTTTACCAGCAGTTTTTCTCCTCCTTCTTTCCCAGGTACCTACAGTACGCACACCTTCCCATGTTTCCCTCCATTCCACACTCAGATCCTACACTGCCTCCCTTTCCTTCCTCTTCTCCAAACACTGGCGCTGTTTACCCTCAGCTGTCAACCCTCCTCATCCCGGCAGTTTAGAACCAGGTCATTCCATCCGTAGACTTTCCTGCATGTTACACTGTGTTGTCTGATTACAATCTCTCATGAAGATTCACAGTTCATTATAAGAAATCCAGATTTAGGATTTTGCCTGAAGTCTTATTGTGATTTATAGCTTTTAATTTGTCTTGAAACTATATATTTTTTTCTTTTTTTTAAGAAAACTTATATATGGCTTTAGATATTGGAAAAGTTCTTCCGAATTTCTCTTGCAAACGTTTATTAAAATGCATGAGAAGACGTGAATACATCCTCCGTTTTCTGTTACTCGATCTCCATAATGTTTTAGTCTTCTGATTCTGTCATCGAACTTGCTATTCATCCTTCTTCATGTCGAGGGCCACAGTCTCGCAGAGAGATCCTCATGGAGGCCAGATCGTACAGAGGACAAAAGAAGACGAAGAAGAAGAAGAAGAAGAAGAAGAAGAAGAAGAAGAAGAATCTAAGATTTCTTGAGAATTTAGAAAACCTGTCTGATGAAATGGGTTGGGTGGTAGGTAGGTGGGTTGATCGAGTCTTTGTGTCGCTTACACCAGTGTTGGGTCGACCCAACGTATGTATACGTCTGTTGCTGGACATGATGATATGATGGCCATCAACAGCTGGAAGTCATTACTCCACAATCCTCACCTTCCTTCCAAACGCACAGAGAACAATGGTCCCTCAGCGTGACCAAGCCTCAGGTGCCTGGAGATAAAGCTGTGATTATTTCTCGATCCTCGACTGAAGGGACGGGTTTAA
The DNA here is from genome assembly GCF_036320965.1 of Panulirus ornatus. NCBI lineage: Eukaryota > Metazoa > Arthropoda > Malacostraca > Decapoda > Palinuridae > Panulirus > Panulirus ornatus. The sequence continues at coordinate 3,044,224 of NC_092242.1, forward strand.
GGAGTTGAAGACTTTGAGAGGAGTTTGTTGGAGGGTTCTTGGCAGAGCAGAGACCAGGAAAAGCTCAGAAAGTGGACGAAAAGTCGGAGGGTAATTGATTCTCGGCCTCATTTGTGGAGCTTCGCTGTCAGCCACTGGTTGAGTGGTTGGTTGGCTGGTTGGTTGGTTGGCTGGTTGGTTGATTGATTGGTTGGTTGGATGGCTGGTTAGGCTTTAGGCCTATCCATCACTAAGGTCGCTAGGTCCGTCAGCGCCAGGTTTTCAGTAACAGGAAAGTCTTTAAAACCTTCTTCAGGTGTTCCGGGCTAGACGTATGTCTGGTCCTTCCTTGATCTGTCACAGGCGTGCCAACCGTCGTAGGTGACCTGTCGCTCAGGACTTGGGTTATCGTGAGTCATTGATTCCGATGATTTTCAATATCTTCTCGTTTTTTTTTTCTTGTTTTTTTTTTTTTTTTTTTGGGGGGGGGTATTGAATGTTAAATGATCTTCGGCCTTATCCGTAAGGGTCAGGTCAGAGGTCAGGCCATCATACTTAAGGATCATAACTTTATGTTCAAGGGACGAGCCGTCGTGCTTAAGAGTAGTGCTGTCGTGCTAGACAGTCATGCCTTCCTGCTGTAGGGTCGTGCCCTTGTGTTCTAGTCGTGAAATGGAATCGTTTAGATACAGGATTGTATGAATAGCCTCCTCGACGGACTAACACATAGATAGACAGACAAAATTGTAAAGACAAAGTCACGTAGAGAGAGAGAGAGAGAGAGAGAGAGAGAGAGAGAGAGAGAGAGAGAGAGAGAGAGAGAGAGAGAGAGATGGGGGGGGTGACCGTGTCAGATGTGTGTGGGGGCAGGGATGCTGTGGGTGGACACCTGATGGTCCTTGACATTATGTGAAGCCAGAGGGGCGGCCCATACTGTGGGATGCGCCCCCCATCCCATATCCCAACCCTCTCCCAGTGCCCTACACACGTACGCACATACCCACTAACTCTTCCTTTTCTTCCAAGAGCTTTACTCACTATGCTTCTTCCTGCAGCTTCTTTCTCCCCTCACACACCCTCTCCCCACACTCGCGTACACCTCTCCTTTCTTCCCCCACACACCTCTATACCACTCCTCTCCACCAATCCTCTCATCATATTTTTTACCCCTTCCCTTTTCACTTGTTCTCCCCCACTACTTCATCCGGTTTGCCCCTTTCTAATACCTCGTCAAACCTTCCCCTCACTCACCCCCTGCCCTCCTCGACACATGCACATCTGTTCCGCGATAACGTGGAACAGATGTAAACTATTCTCTTGTTACCAAGTGCCAGTTTTTGGTCACGAAAGCTGTTGGACTCATTTGCATACCCCAGCCAACATACTTAGCAGGCATCTTTCCGTCCATTCAGATGGTCTGCGTAAACCTTTCCTCGTCTTCTCGTGTGTGATAAGCACGTAAACTTACGTCAATCGTGTTATAAGTCATCAGAAAACAGGTTGATGGTTGAAACGATGGTTGGCTTCGTTCTCTGCAAAGTATTTCTGGACGTTTTTATAACTATTTCTCATTGGCGTACATTTGACTCCTATATTTTGGCATCTTCCCAAACCCTGATGTCCTATGCGTCTGCTGGAAATCCAAACATCTGTAACATGTATCTACATCTAGATAAACCCCAGCTCCTCCCTACACTTATCTATCTCTACCATCACAAAAATCTTGATAACCCCATCATCTCTGAGACCCTAACAACCACAGTGTTCCTAAGAACTAAGAAAAAAAAATCTTTGTCATCATTTTCTCTCTCGATTCAGAGGAGGAAATCGAGAGGATATTGGAGTAATTCTTCATCTGAAGGAAACAGATTCGACTGAAATCGGGAGTTCAGGCGGAGTATCGGATGTAGCGAAGTCAACCAGCCGCTTATCAGACACGCTCGCTAAGCCTGGTGATCTCTGAGGGTCAAACAGAAAGTTAATTATCTCGTCGAAATGAAGATCCTTTGTAAGCCGTCATGGGCGTCAGCACAGGAGGTTCTGCCTCCCAGAGAGATGGCCTCCGAAGGTTCAGGTTCTGGGAGATGTTGGCCATGTTTAGATTTGACATGTCCTCAGCAGATGCTGATGTCTCTTGCGGAAGAGGAGATGAAGAGGCTCATTTAAGTTCCCTGAAGGTCATCATGAGATGTTAGAGGATGTTGAGATTGTCTCGATGTAGGGAGATGTTTGAGATCTTTATTCAGGGTAGAAGGGGGGGGGGGGGTGATTTTTAAGACTAGAGACACGCTGGAGATGTGTACTTCTTGAGTATTGCTGATGCTGTTTAAGTTTCAGTTATCCTGGAGGTGAATAAGTCGGTAAAGACGTGGAAGATGTTGAGGAAATGTTTAGATCTATGGCTATGCAAATGTTTAGCCTAATGGTGATGTTGGACATATCAGGTTCAATCACGATGTTACAGAGATGTTGAAGCTGATGCCCCAAACAGAGTGAGCAACGTATCTCTGCTTCATTTCCTCGCTGTCCCACGTCAACTGTTTCATTCTGTCCTCTCATTCCCTTCCACCCCCTCTTGTGGCTCATCTCGATTGTTTCTCACTTCTTTCCAGTCCTCTTCCAGATCTCACCTGGAAGGCCTTTGTTCCCCATGCTTCTCTTCTCTACCCTCATTAAAGGGTCTTTGTTCCTCATTCCTCCCTTCTAGACCTCCTCTAGAGGGTCTTTGTTGTTCATTCTTCTCCTCTAGACCTTTCCACACCTTCGTTTCTCATCCATTCTTTCCAGACCTTCTCTAGTGGGACTTTCTTTCCCATCTATACCTTCCAGACCTTCCCAAACGTTCCCTAGGCAGACCATGGTCTTCATCCCTTCCTTCCAGCCCTCCTCTTTGACCTTCTCCGGAAGGTCCATCCGCCTCTGAGAGCAAGGTTCTCACTCCTGGAAATCCTCTCACCCTCCCACTGGAACTGCCCTGCTGTATGTGTGTGTGTGTGTGTGTGTGTGTGTGTGTGTGTGTATCTGTATGTCTTTTTGCAAGGACCAGACAACACTGATTATAACATAATCACAGTAAAACGGACGTATATGTTTACCCATCACAATCTGTGGTCCTTAAATGATAAACATTTCTTCCTCCTATTTACTGTACGTCTAGAGCAATAATTTACAGCTTGGGTTTCCATTTTCTCTTCCTCTCGTAAATCCAACATTTACATACACTTGTACTTTACGTAAATGACATCAGACCATCTGAGATGTTAAGTGATTCAGGATGTGTAGCGACGTTGGTTAAGTCCCTCGCCTCTGTTGTACTGGAGGAGACTAATGAATATGCCAATACCAACTTGGTGAGTGTTGTTTACCCCAGGGCGATTCAAGAGGCCCTTACGTTACACACACACACACACACACACACACACACAGAAATTTCTGAAATGAATCACTGCTACTATGAATCCTATGATGTCACTACGGTAACTTGTATAGTTGTAATACTACTAAAACACTACAACTACTATAGCTTGTTTACCACTACAATGGCCACTCAAGCATCATTGCTGCTGGTTATGGTACTCCTGCTATAGGTGCTATAAGACTCCTATAAAAGTTATCCATCTGAAGATATAGCGGAAAGCTTATCCCCCCCTCCCTCCCTCCCCTCCCCCCTCCCTTCCCCTCCTCCCCTCCCCCCTCCCTTCCCCTCCTCCTTTTTTAAGGTAGGTTAATCCTGCAGATTGTTCTTGGCGCTTGACCTAACCTCTGATCTCATTGCCTGAAGACGAAAGCATTTTTACGCTGATTGGATGAACCCCGCGTTGCCACATTTCACCATCAGGCGTTGCGGTGGGCTGCATATCCTTAGGAAGAATGCGCTACTCACTTTCTTTTAATTAAGAAGTCTTCTCCCCCTGGTAAATACATGTCAAGGAACACTTCGATGCAACAGCCTTAGGGAGAGGTATTTCTCTTATGCCCTCGTCATGTCTGTCCCTAAATTAAAGTAATATGTTCACTCAGTCATCAGTAGTATGATCACTATAACATGCTGGTATGTCTTGTATCTCATCATGCCTTCCTGCACACTCGGACGGATGGATGGGGTTGAAAGCCACGAATGTTGTTGAAGGATCAGAGATGTTGACACGTGTTTTCAAGGAAGAATATTCTTATTCTGTATCGTCGCCCTGTACTCACGATACCTTCACCTTGTACTCACGATACCTTCACCTTGTACTCACAGCAGCTTCACCTTGTACTCACAACAGCTTCACCTTGTACTCACAATACCTTCACCTTGTACTCACAATACCTTCACCTTGTACTCACAATACTTTCACCTTGTACTCACAATACCTTCACCTTGTACTCACAATACCTTCACCTTTTACTCACAAGAGCTTCACCTTGTACTCATAAATCTTCCGAAGTATCTGTAGCTCCTTGAGCACGACGGGACGACCCTTGAGCACGACGGGACGACCCTTGAGCACGACAGGACGACCCTTGAGCACGACGGTACGACCCTTGAGCACGACGGGTCGACCCTCTTAGGAAAATAATGACCTGGCCTTTGATCTGGCCTCAAAGTTAGGTCAGGTATTGCATGGTTATGTCTTCGTGCTCAAGGGTCGTATCGTCGTGCTCAAGTGTCGTAAGTCGTACAGTCAGTTCAAGTGTCGTACCGTCGTGCTCAAGTGTCGTACCGTCGTGCTCAAGTGTCGTGCCGTCGTGCTCAAGTGTCGTAAGTCATACAGTCATGTTCAAGTGTCGTACCGTCGTGCTCAAGTGTCGTGCCGTCGTGCTCAATTGTCGTACCGTCGTGCTCAAGGGTCGTACCGTTCTGATCTTACAATTACCACAGAATGTGTCATTTAATGATAGACAATAATGATGCATATTTCAGTGAGATTAATTTGGTAACATGATAAGTAATTATAACATCATTAACAATGATAACATCATTAGTAATGGTAAATGTTATTTTAATTACGATGATGAAAGGGGCGATTATTATCTTCATTCTTTAATTGAGAAGGTTTCCTGTGAGTAATTACAGATTAAAGGTGACTTAAAGGTGACAGAGACTTAGATGAACTTATATCAAAGAATTCTTGTATTGTCATGAACTATCCACTTTCCTAAAGATGCATTTTCACCATAAGATCTGATCTTTTTTATCTTTCTTATTCTGAATTGCTGAATTTTATACAATGATCAAATCACAGAAAAGTAATCAAAAACTTGGTTTCTAAATATTTTAAACAATTTTGTCTCAGCTGGTACGGTTAGCCTAATTATTCTAACGCCTAATGATAAAATTTGCATATGATCATCAAAGTTTTTAATTACTGGGAAAAAGTTTCATCGTGAATGAAGGAAAATAAAATTTTGTTTATCATCGTCCCGGCCTCAGCTGGGCCTGCTGGATTTACCTGACCTCTGACCTACTGTGACTGGGCCGGGAACCTCTCTCAGCGCCGCTTAAAAGCCAGCTTGGGTTCGCAGTTAAGGATCATTCCGACGTACTAACGGGTCGTACTGTCGTGCGCAAGGGTCGTAAAGTCGTGCCGGAGGTTCGCACTGTCGTCGTACTCATGGCTCTTTCCGTCGTGTTCAGGGGGTTAGAACAGCAGGAGAAGGGTGGTGGCTGGAAGGGACATGCCAGCGGTTGCACACGTCCCTCCAGATCCATCGTGTTGACCCGTACAACACTGTGGTAAGTTTTACGATCCCAGGACCTCCTCTTGCGTCGCCTCTACGATCCCAGCAGCAGGGCTAGCTGTGTGTGATAGAGAGGCCTGGAAGTGGAGCATGTAGCCCCTTCCCACATACTCTCACCAAGTCCACACCCTCTAATCCCCTCCTAAGATCACGCCCTCCCAGTAACATACACCCTTCCACACCCTACCAAGGCCACACCCTCGTACGCCTTTTCCAAGGCTACACCCTCCCACGCCCCCCCAAGACCACACCTTCCGATACCCTCCCTAGACCACACCCTCCTACGCCCTCCTAGCACCACGCCTTCTCAAGACTACACCAAGAATTTCAAACCAGTGGAAGAAATGCAGATGCTGTTTCCCATTTCCTTTTTGTATTATCATACGGGAGTTTGTTAAGTGTGTGTGCTGATGTTGTCTTACAAACTTCGTTAAGATAGAAAGTGTATGAACAATGTCTGCCTCCCAGGTCATATTGGCTGGAGGCACCAGCCACACGTAGCTTGTGAAGGCGGAGATGGGAGCTTCTTGACGGACAGACACTGCTTTCCGAAGGGCCTAAAGCGAGATGATGGGGCATGAGTTAGGCATGGAGTACGACAAGTCGGGTATAGTGAGATATCAATCACATTGGTCGAGTATGGCTGGGGCATTGTACGCGTATGGTTGGATATTACTTAAGTGGGTAAACTTAAGCACTGGTGTGAGTGTGGCCTGTTAATGTCGGTGACGTGGGTCTGCAGAGAATAGGAAGGTTCGTTTCTTTAATGAAATGATCGAAACAGTTCAGCGGTTCAGAGACAGTCGGGATTCCTCAGTGGTTCACGTGAGGAGTGAGAGTGTTCAGTGATTCAGCAGGAGTGTCTCGAGGACTCGATAGTTTACTTAGAGAGAAGAAAACACTCAGTGGGTCAAAAAGAGACAGACAGAATGGGATTCTTTAATTCAGTGAAATATGTTCTCTGAGAGACACTGTAGGTTCAGTAGTTCATCTAGAGACACAGTCGGTTCACTGCAGAAAGCCTAATGCTTCACTAAACCGACGCAAGAATTCACTAGTTCAAGTGGCGCAAGTCAATACAATTATCCACGAAGCTTTAAACCACTTGAATCATTGCCGTGTCTATCTGAGCTGCCTCAAAGCGTCTCGGATCCCAGATCGATACTAATGGATCGTTCAGGAAAGGCGTCTCAACAGCACTCGATGACTGCCATCACAGGAGGACAGCTTTAGACAGGAAGTGACGTGCCTGCGGGACCTGACGTGTGCCATTACTGTCGACGTTGCATCTGAACTTAGGGAAAACGGAGGGAGGAACGTAAGTAAACAACTTGAAGGGGGAACTATAAGGGTTTGTCGTCCATTCCTTCATCCCTGCCATTCGGGATGAAGAGGAGGACGATCGAGGGTCACTGCCTTTATAGACACAGACTGAAAACTCCTGTGAACGAAGTGGATGCCATTTTATGAGTGGAATAACCTGATCCTAAAGAGTCGCCTCATTGCTTCCCCGAGGGAACGTAAAGATTCCAGTTTTCTCTCTAGAGGGAACGTAAAATTTCCAGTTGTGTTTTTCATAGGTATGTAAAACGTCGCTTCCTAAGGACGTAGTCTGTATGGGACGTGGGATACGATCCCACGATTGATACGATTTCCTGGTGAAGCTTTAGAAAATAGATTCAGATTGATATTTTTTCCCCAAACAGTTATTAATGTTAGCGTTTGACTGATATCCAAGTCTGATCACTACATTACGACAATACGTATATCACTACGTGACTATAACAACGTAACTTAGTATGTAACTACAACACGTAACTCAGTACCTAACTACAACTCATCACTCAGTACTTAACTAAAACACGTAACTCAGAATAGAACTATATATCTGATGACATCAGTGCTGCCACACACGCCTACCTCCAACACCTGCTACAACTCCTCGACGCACCACCATCACCAGCACAACCACCAACACTATTAACAACACCTCCAACACCTCCTCCCAACCCACACCCATCACACCCCTACCACGCCCTCGTCCCCTCTCCCTCACCGTTCTCCTGTGCTAACCCGAGCCTCCCTCCCTCCCCCACAGTGCTGCCCAGGTTCGTGGCGCTGGAGATGATCCGAGACATCGCCCGGGAGGACGAGAGAGGAGAGTTCCAGCCCTCACAGTTCCACAAGATCTACATCCATCGCTACGAGAACGTCTCCATACTCTTCGCTGACATTAAGGGCTTCACAGGTCAGTGTCTCTCTCTCTCTCTCTCTCTCTCTCTCTCTCTCTCTCTCTCTCTCTCTCTCTCTCTCTCTCTCTCTCTCTCTCCCCTCTCTCTCTCTCTTGCTCGCTAATCCTTCCTCCTGACAAAATTTTCTCCGCCTTTTCAATCCGTTTTTGCTGGGCCAACTGGAAGCGGGGGATTTACCTTGCTTGAGAGCGCATCTCCTTCAGCCTTCCATATCCCAGGGAATTCCCTCAATCTTCGCTTTGTGCTCGTCTCCTCTCTATCATGACATTTTCCTCTTCCTAACGTGTGTCACAGGTCTTGTCTTCCTTAATCTGAATGCTTGGTCTGAGTCGTTCTAACTGACGATGTTTTCCCTAACCCAGACGATGATGAGGAAGATGCTCCTGGATCAGGATTTTCCTTTCTCTCAAGTAAAGTTGGGATGATCGATGTTGTCATCACTGGTACAAGTTATACTCCGCTTTGACCTGACGTAGGATTCGTGATAAACTTTATCTCATATTCATATCTTTTCTATGATGTTTTGCTTCCTTCCTATGGACCTGGCTCATTTCATTACCTAAACTGCAGAAGATTAGAAAATAGTTAACCAACTCAAAGTTCACCTCATGGACCATTGGTTATCAAATGTAAAGTTCTGATATTCAAGACTTCTCTTTTGTTCTTGAAATACCACTGTTGTCAGTCGGAGTTTATTTTGAATTAGAGTTTGAACATTGTCCACATTGATACGACTATTTTTGATGACCTGGAGTGCGTGAGATAATAAGGTGATTGAAGCTTTACATGTTAGGAACATGTATTGATGTAGTATATGTATACGTGACATACATATAAACCTTCTACATACAGACGTAATTTGTGCATAAGGAAAACACATATTTTTTCTTTATAGAAGTCAGTGTGACCATGTGGAGGTCCTAGTTATCTTATGGGGGTCGTAATTGTATTGTGGGAGTCGTAATTACTTTAACGTAAATCGTAGTTAATTATGGAGGTCGTGCTTACTTGTATGGGGAACGTAGTTGTTTTGTGGATGTCTTATTTCCCTTGTGGAGGTCGTAGTTACTTTGGGAGGTCGTAGTTATGTTGGTCATATTACCGTTGTGTACACGATACGAGGTTGACCTCCGCATGTAGCAGGCAAACACTCGGCCCTCCAGTATAACACCCTCGCCTCCAAGATAACACGCAGACCTCGAAAATAAGCTCCCCTCCAAGATAACACCCAAACCTTTAAAAAAGATTTTTATGCCTCCAAGATAAAACCCTCACCTCCAAGATAAAACCCTCACCTCCAAGACAAAACACTCGCTTCCAAGATAAAACACTCGCTTCCAAGATAACATCACCTTCGAGATAACAGCATCTGGCATCGATGCCTTTCGTCCGTATTCGTGTTTGGTGCACATCTTTGTCTCGTCTTTTATTACGGAAATCTGTGCGTCACGTTGACAAAAAGAAATCGAAAGAACGGTTTCCGATATTCTCGTAGGTTCCTATAAAGAGGCTCGTATCTCTCACTCAGACTCCCGTAGATGGCATGGGGTCTGGAGAGGGACCTAGATGGTATGGGGTCTGGATGGGGATGTAAATGGTATGGGGTCTGGATGGGGATGTAGATGGTATGGGGTCTGGATGGGGACCTAGATAGTATGGGGTCTGGATGGAGATGTAGATGGCATGGGGTCTGGAGAGGGACCTAGATGGTATGGGGTCTGGATGGAGATGTAGATGGCATGGGGTCTGGAGAGGGACCTTGATGGTATGGGGTCTGGATGGAGATGTAGATGGCATGGGGTCTGGAGAGGGACCTAGATGGTATGGGGTCTGGATGGAGATGTAGATGGCATGGGGTCTGGAGAGGGACCTTGATGGTATGGGGTCTGGATGGAGATGTAGATGGTATGGGGTCTGGATGGAGATGTAGATGGCATGGGGTCTGGAGAGGGACCTAGATGGTATGGGGTCCGGATGGAGATGTAGATGGTATGGGGTCTGGAGAGGGACCTTGATGGTATGGGGTCCGGATGGAGATGTAGATGGTATGGGGTCTGGATGGAGATGTAGATGGTATGGGGTCTAGATATAGCCCTAGATGGTATGGGGTCTGGAGAGGGACCTAGATGGTATAGGGTCTGGATGACGGACACCCGCTCGGTACAGAGTCTCTACAGAGACCCAGAATATCCCGCAAAACATCAGAGGCAAGTGTTACTCCAGTCTTAACTCCCGTCGTCGGTAGAACAAGAGAACATCGATGACCTTTGCGTCTTGTTTATACTGATGGGTAATTGTTCCGTCACTGACGTCCTTACCCAGCACCCGTGCAGCAGCACTCGCTGGGCGGCACCCGTGCAGCAGCACTCGCTGGGCGGCACCCGTGCAGCAGCACTCGCTAGGCGGCACCCGTGCAGCAGCACTCGCTGGGCGGCACCCGTGCAGCAGCACTCGCTAGGCGGCACCCATGCAGCAGCACTCGCTGGAGGTACCCATGCAGCAGCACTCGCTAGGCGGCACCCGTGCAGCAGCACTCGCTGGGCGGCACCCGTGCAGCAGCACTCGCTGGAGGTACGAGACCCCCGAGGAACAATATCTGGAAAGACGGGAGGACTCCAGGGGTCAGGGCGGATGCCAGGTCCATCCTGTAGAGACCCAGAGCCGAGTCTTAGGTTCCGCGCCGTTGCCCACACACACACACACACACACACACACACACACACACACACACACACGTCCTTGGGAAGCCCCACCTTCGTGTTGCAGCGGTTATAAACGAAGCGGGAATTGTGCCGTACGGCAGTCAAAGGCTGGGGTTGGCTTTTGTGGCACTTGACAACAGAGTGAGGTAAAGCCAGTTAACTAAGGTCATTAAAACCAGCTGCTGGTTGATCTTCCGAGGTTGAGTGGGCAGCAGTAGCCCTCGCCAGCTTGTGTGACCAGACGCGTGATTCCTGTATCGACTGCTTCACGCTGTAACGATCGAGTTCAGGAATTGATCATGTAATTAGTTATCTCGCGTTACAACACAACGATAGAATCGTACAGTTGACAATCATGGTTGTTGTTAAAGGTTGGGAGATGATCAAATAAATTTTGTAAATTAGTATGTTTTTCATTATAATGTCAGAATATGGAATATTTAGACTATATATATATATATATATATATATATATATATATATATATATATATATATATATATATATATATATATATATTCTTAATACATATTCGACATTTCCCGCGTTAGGGAGGTAGCGTTAAGAACAGAGGACTGAGCCTTAGAGGGAATATCCTCACTTGGCCCCCTTCTCTATTCCTTCTTTTGGAAAAAGTAAAACGTAGGAGGGGAGGATTTGGAGCGGGGACTGGAAATCCTCCCCTCACGTTCTACTTTTTCCAAAAGAAGGAGCAGAGAAGGGGGCCAAGTGAGGATATTCCCTCTAAGGCTCAGTCCTCTGTTCTTAACGCTACCTCGCTAATGCGGGAGATGGTGAATATGTATAAAAGAAAAAAAAAAAAAAAAAAAAAAAAAAAATATATATATATATATATATATATATATATATATATATATATATATATATATATATATATATATATACATGTGTGTGTGTGTGTGTGTGTGTGTGTGTGTGAGTGTGTGTGTGTGTGATGATAGACTGATGTATGTGTCATACACGGAAACGCTTCAGCGTGCGGACGGGGACATAAAAAAGCTCCTCTGACAATAGATCAAAGTCAGGGTTTTGCTGGCGCTCTGGCCAGCTGGAGCGTCCAGGACGGTCGTACAGAGAGGTGTGGTGTCCAGCAGGTTGACTACACAGTCAGGCAGGTTCTGCCTCGTATTCTGTACTGATGGCTTCATAACAAGCACCACTGGATCGAGGCTGGATTTGCTCACTCCAGCGTCCAGTATTGTTCCCTCTCCTCCAGTCACCGGTCATCTGAGGAAGTAACCTCTAGAAAGGCCGTCTGGCTCCAGACGTCCAGACTGGAAATTTATCTGTTTACCTTCCATATAACGGTGAGGATATTTTGAAGATTCGTGTCTGTAGTACGTCGAGGTGGATGACTGATTCTTGGTTCTGAGCAACATTGAAGGATCTGCAGGAGGAACCCCAGATGGACTCTTCTGGTTTCTGAAGTAACACGGAAGGTTGAAGTCATTCATTGATCTCCTCAGGCAATGTTTCTGCAGGACCTGGAATGGAGCGTGCGTGGGGAGGTCGCCCCCTTCCACAGACCTAGTAATTTCCTAAATGATTAACCCAGTGGCCGGGACCTCCAGCTGTTGGGGGGTGGGGCTGTGGCCAAGCCCCAGCCTCCCACACACGCCTTACCCCACCTGACCTCACCCTTGATGAGGCCGCACGAGTGACCTCGAAATCTTTTAGATTTCAGGAGACATTTTTTCCCCGGCATCTGAACATTTTAGAAAAGCTGCGTAAAACTTCATATTGATGCTGAACTTCCAATTAAGACTTGTGGGAAAAAATGGTGTCCGCCTTTGGTGGCTTTCTGTCGCTCCTGAGAGGAAGCTGAAGATTTTCTGTCCCTCTTAAACACTGTTGAATTCCTCCAATTATTTTTCTGCTGCCCCGAGAGAGAGAGAGAGAGAGAGAGAGAGAGAGAGAGAGAGAGAGAGAGAGAGAGAGAGAGAGAGAGAGAGAGTCTCTCATGACGAGAGTCTTGACGTCACGTTACTGACATGAGGCCTTTGGAAGTCTTCCATCAATTTCTGGAGCCGTCCAGAGATTCCATGATTTAGATCATGTAGAAAACTTTGCAGCTCATCGATTGTTGTCCAGCAGACACGAGACGGACGCATACACAACTTGTCTTCTACAATGAAGCAGGTGTGTGTGTGTGTGTGTGTGTGTGTGTGTGTGTGTGTGTGTGTTGGCACGAGAGGCAGTGAAATGTTAATCATGCACCTCGTCCTTGCTTGGTCATCTCTCCTCATGGTTCCACTGTGAAGAGAACTCCATGAATAAATTGCTGGATATCTTCATCCAGGGAGCGCAGACCTTAGTATAAAGTTTTGACATTGTTTATATTTACCGCGGGGCGAATGGCTGGGCGAAAATCGGTGAGATTTTAACCCCGTGAATTGGACGACACTGAGAGAGGCTCAGAGTCGCCGAATGCTAAGCAATTCCTGCACAACTTAAACTGGAAAGGGTTTATTGTCGTTTTTATGGCTGTACGGAGCAGGAGGTTACCTTCATGGCTGTACAGAGCGGGGATGTTACCTTCATGGCTGTACGGAGCGGGGAGGTTACCTTCATGGCTGTACGGAGCGGGGAGGTTACCTTCATGGCTGTACGGAGCGGGGAGGTACGATGGTCTGGCCTTTGACCTGACGATTAAGGGTCAGGTCAGTGGTGAGGCCATCATACTGAAGGGTCGCACCGTCGTCCCAACATACCGGCGGCCGTGGTCGACCACGGGTCAGGAGATCGACCTTGAGTGATACGATCGAAATACTTCGGTGTGTGTGTGTGTGTGTGTGTGTGTGTGTGTGTGTGTGTGTGTGTTTGGGGGGGGAGGGAGGCGGTGTGGTGTCAGGCAGACATTATCATACAAAGCGGAGGGGAACCTGGGGTCTAAATCTCCCCTGAGAAAGGCAAATAGCTGACCGCCACCCCTCGCTCCCTGCCGTTTCAGTCTCCCCTACACTGATTACCCTCCCACCAGGGTTATGCGGGGTGGAGGTGGTGGGTATATAGGGAGAGGGAGAGGGGCGGCTGTGGTGGTTGGCCAAGCTGCGGTTGGAACCTTAGTGTCTGTGTGCCCAGGCCGACCACGTCACCGCCCAGGTAGGTACATGATGATGTAAACTCTTTTACTCGTCGAGAGTCGAGTCTCCACATGCTATCAGCTACTGCCACACAGAGCGTGGGTTCGATAGTGACCCAGTGGCTACTAAAACACCATCGTGACTCTAAAGTAAATTATTTAGATTGCACGAAAGCACAGGGTACAGTCTCGTGAACTTACTGAACGCTTCAGAGGAGACCATATGTATCCTGTTGCTGACAGTAGAGCCAGCTTGGAACAGCAGGAGCTGATACAGAGAAGGTCCTGGAGAAATGATAATCTTGGTGATAATGATGATGATGATGATTTGTACGCTACGCATCTAGTTACATAAACTCGTATACAGGTATTGCCGGACTTTGCTCATGTATTATTATACAGCGAGAGAAAAGTCGCCTCCGCCAACGTTGTATTATCGCCAGCGGACGAAAAGGAGTTCAGTCTGATCGAGGAACTTCTCAGTGCAAAAGAATCCATCATTTCCCTGCTTCGTATCAGAGTGCAGCCTCGAAGCCGTACGACCCACACGGAAGGGTTCCTTGAATCAAAGAGTTAATTCAACATAATGAGTCCCGGGAACGCACAGACATATCAGACTTGCACGAGATTATGCAGAGTAGATACAGTTCATTTTCACTTGCAACTTTAGTTACTTCATATTTGTTCGACGCTGCTTCAAATGTATTCGACACTGCTTCAGTTGCATTTGATGCTGCTTCAGATTTGTTCGATGTTGCTTTGAATTTATTCGATTCTGCTGTAGATGTATATGGTACTCTCTCACAAATGTTCATCACTGTTTCATAGGTAATTGACACTGCTTCAGAGCTGTTCGGTACTTCGTCATTTGTGTTCGAAGCTGCTTCAAACAAGTGGTACTTCTGTGGGCCTCTAGTACTTTATTCAATCAAGTTGGCCAACTATACACTGAGCAGAGAGAGTATTCCACAACACTGTGGTTTACCATCCCTCGTCGGCACTGGAGACCTGGGTAAACATGAGGGAATTAATTATACACAACGGGATGTTTACCTCTGAAATTCTCTCGGTGTTCAGGAAATTACTTCCTCGACTTAGAACCATCTCCTTGAAAGGCGTGTTCTGCGAGACGCCTTTGGAAAAAAGAATCCTTTTATTCTACTTAATTAATTTCTGGGGTTTTAGACTGTCAAGAAGTAGCCGTGTCTAATAAACGAGCGAGAAGTGAAGTGGAGGCAGTGTTTGATGAGTGGTTGAGGGGGGACGACGGACTTATATACGTCTGGCAACGCCATCGTGTACCTACTGCCAGGCGTAAGATATTATTGTTAGATTTGCATAAGTAATAATTTCATCATGGAATTGTTCTTGAGGTAAATCGTGCTAAACAGAGAGACACGTGTACCAGAGTTATTGATTTTACTCTACGGTGATGAATTGGTGTATGGCTAACCAATCATGCACAAGGATCATACTGTAGTTCTCATACTTCAGTGTCGTAAGACAAAAAAAGAAAAAAATCGAGAGAGAGTGGGCCTGGCCACTGCTAGTAGTAGTGGTCGGAATATTACATCATGACTCACTACCTGGCCTTCAGAAAAGTTTGCAAAGTTATTAAACTTATCATCACGTGTGTGTGTGTGTGTGTGTGTGTGTGTGTGTGTGTTAGCCCGTCGTGATCAAGGGGTTTCGTCTTCGTACTCAAGGTGTTAGTGGTCACCCTGAAGCTCCAGTCAACCAATGGCGTGCCGCGACACAAGCCGATCAGGGAGTCACATGTTCTCATCTCCAGGGTGTCACATTACTGCCCTTCACCTTAGCAACGCTGTCATGAATTTTGAGACCTTATAATAACAGTTAAGGCCAACCTTAACGACCAGACTGGCAGTTGGGGTAGCGTTAATGACAAGACTTAGAGAAGAAACTCCTAACAATATAATTGACCTTTATGACAGGTGTAAATCACCCGTTTGGTCGTTAGGTACCGTAATGAGCTTGTTAAGCAGTTGTTCCTTTCTTAATGGAGGCTAATGGGGCTCATTACGTAGGTAAATAAAGTTAATTTTTCTTTAATGTGGCTGAGCCGGAGAGACGGTGGGTTCAGCAGAGCCGGAGAGACGGTGGGTTCAGCGAAGCTGGAGAGACGGTGGGTTCAGCGGAGCCGGAGAGACGTTGGGTTCAGCAGAGCCGGAGAGACGGTGGGTTCAGCGAAGCCGGAAAGACAGTGGGTTCAGCGGAGCCGGAGAGACGGTGGGTTCAGCGGAGCCGGAGAGACGGTGGGTTCAGCAGAGCCGGAGAGACGGTGGGTTCATTGGGGCAGCGAGACGAAGGGAGGCAGGAGAGGATGACGAGTCGAAACAGCTGCTTGAGCAGACAAGGATTCAGAAGCTTCAAGTTGGAAATGGTTTGGTATGAGTGTTTTGAGGATGGCCGAGGTGTCCAATGATTACGTATCATACCTTGGAACTTAGTGAGGATCGTTGGTTCGAACCTCGCGACATCCGGAACTTGCTGCTTCAGGTTATCACTTGGAATTCAGTCTGGGGCCGTTTTTTCAAACTAGGCGAAGCACTGAACACTACTCCTTTGGATCATCACTTGAGACTTCGTATTGCTCCTTGCTTCAGACCTAGTGAGACACGAGACCTACTGTCTCTGAAACTTTACTATAGGTTCACAAGGAGAGTTCCTTCATTTCATTTTACTCGTTTCTTTTATATTTTGTTACGTGCCTGTTACTCATCCCTCTCAAGTCCCGTCACTCATCTCATACCCCAGTGATTCATATCTAGTCACTGACGTATCTTAGTGACTCACCTTTCCCCAGGTACACACGTCATACTCTACCTCTTCTAAAGTTACTCATCTTTCCCTCAGTTACTCACCTCTCCCCCACCAAGTTACTCACCTCTCCGTTTCTCCCGCAGCCCTGGCCAGCCAGTGTAGCGCCCAGGAACTGGTGAGGGTCCTCAACGATCTCTTCGCTCGTTTCGACCGTCTAGCAAGCGTGAGTATAACAGTATAACCGAGTATAATCAAGTATAACCGGGTATACCCCCTGTAAACCCGAGAATAACCGAGTATAACCTGCTGTATCAATGTGAGGCGGCTTACTCCAATGTCGCTGCTAGGTATACTCAAGTATAACCGGGTATATCCAAGTATAGGTGAGTATATCTCGGCGTGGCAAGCATACTACACTGCTGCTGCTTCATTTGTATGCTTCCTAAGATCCTACAGCTTGTGTGAAAAAATATACCTAACAGCATACTAGCTGCTCAGAGTATACAGTTACTGTCTAGTATACCTAGTATACTGCTGCCATCACTGCAGAGTAATAGAACTGTGAAGGAGGCGAGGCTAAGTACTAGGGAATATGAAGGGTACGCTGAAGAAAGTGGACAGAGAGATGGGATATAATTAATTGGATCAATGTGGTATACGGGGGGCGATAGGCTATCACTGATCTTATGAAGCGGTCATGGGAAATTATAGAATAAAGCTAAAACATTACGAGTGGTTTGTACGTGTAATAGAGTGTATTGGTAGTAACACAGCCTACCATCTACACTCCTCTTTCGTTAGAGTGTACCGTCATCATTCACACCCTTGCCCCATGTAAGTGTACCTTCATCATTTACGCACTCTCGTATAAGTGTACTCTCACCATCTACACCCAGCCTTATGTCAGTATTCTGTCACCCTCTACACCACCTTCCTGTACCTATGAGCAATACGAACACACTATGCATGTGTACCATCTGCCTGTACGAATATCTTTCTTTTTTCAGATTTTGTATATAACTAGTGATGTGTCTCCCCCCTCCCCAGTACACCCATGACCATGTATCCCTCCTGCCCAGTACACCCATCACGATGTCTTCCTTCCCAATACACCTACAACCACGCCTCCCATCCTTAGTAAATCCATTAGCCACGTCTTCCTCCCCAGTATACTTCCTCCCTCCCCAGTACACCCGCTCTCCCGTCTTCCTCCCCCAGTACACCTACTGACCAAGTCTTCCTCCTCAGGAGAACCACTGCCTACGGATCAAGCTGCTGGGGGACTGTTACTACTGTGTGTCAGGGCTGCCCGAGGCTAGGGCTGACCACGCCCAGTGCACCGTTGAGATGGGTCTCCACATGATCAGGGCCATCAAGCAGGTCCGCCAGAGGACGCAGGTAAGGTCCTTCAGGACTCTCAGGGTCATCATGCAGGCCCGCTACAGAACGTAGGTAAGGCCATTTCAGGGTCATGAAAAAGGCTCTTCAGGGAACAAAGGAAAGTGGCTCCTTCAAGCGTCATCACAAATCTCCTCTGACGAGGACCAGTGGGCGCCCCTCCCCTCGTTTGTCATGACTTGTCCCGCGTCATGGCGGTCATAGAGAACTGGTTCTGGGGACAAGCGTTGCTCAGAAGTCGAATGATTCGTCTCATAGTTTCCCTCGCGACCTGGACTCAAAGTTTGAAGTAGTACGTGTGTATGTGTGTATGTGTGTATGTGTGTGTGTGTGTGTGTATGTGTGTGTGTGTGTGTGTGTGTGTGTGTGTAAGGTTGACGTGTATCTCCACAAAAATTGATTTCCTGCCCAGAAAAAAAAAAAAAAACAGCAGCAGAGAAATTTAATGTGTCTTCTTTCTCAAAAAAAAAGAAAAATAATATTTTCCAAAACTCCCAAAAGAATAATCTATTTTTCAAATCTGAACCAAATTTTTTTTTTCTGACATTTGGTTTAGCCGTGGATGGCAATATGCTCACAAAAGGAAATCGATTCCCATTGTCACTCCGCTACTCGGCCAATATATGTTTTTTTCCCCAACACACTTCCCACCAGAACTTATCAGTGACGTCCATCATTTCCATTTTCTATGAAAAAGAATAAATTGGAAAAAAAAATCTGTGAGCGATCGACTGCTGGCAAAAAAAAAAAAAAAAAATATTATAATACGAGTTGTGTGTTACGACCTGCAGCAGGGCGCTGAGATTTGGGAATTTTTTTTCTGTTCGTCGTAATATTTCTATGGGACCTGAGAGGGGTGGTTTTTAAACCCCTTTGACCCCTTTTGGGTGCTTGGTTCTGGAGGTCAGGGGTCAGAGGACATCCTAAGATACACATTCCAGACTGAATGACTATGTTACAGGTCGAAAAGGTTGGCCGTTGTTTCTCGAAGAGGTTGAGTTCCTAGGAACAGCGAAGCTAAGGTAGATTTCCGACCAACTACATCTGAAGACGTCTCGAGTCTGTGTGTGTGTGTGTGTGTGTGTGTGTGTGTGTGTGTGTGTGAGGCTGTCTACTCATTCTTTATCTCATATTAATGAGAATCGGGATAAAGATCTTTCAAGATAATTAAGTAATCTGTAATGAATTAATTTGTCATCATATGTTATCTTCATTCAATCCTTCCTAATACTCAGGTTTGCCCTACCTAAGTACTGTTATCATTTGTTATCTGTCGTTATCACGGCAGTACTGTTATCTCAGCTGTAACACCATGATACACAGACTTTCAATATGCCTCGATGCATCGTTTCGTTCATAAAGCTCTGTTTGCTATATATATAAATCAGAAATGAACGTTAGACGGAACACACGCCCGAGCCAGTGGTATACGACTGTCTTAACCCTCATGTTCCACCTTCGTTACGATATATATATATATATATATATATATATATATATATATATATATATATATATATATATATATATATATATATATATATATATATTTATACTATTCGCCATTTCCCGCGTTAGCAAGGTAGCGTTAAGAACAGAGGCCTGGACCTTTGAGAGAATGTCCTCACCTGGCCCCCTTCTCTGTTCCCTCTTTTGGAAAATTAAAAAAAAACTGAGAGGGAAGGATTTCCAGCCCCCCCCCCCCGCTCCCTTCCCTTTTAGTCGCCTTCTACGACACGCAGGGAATACGTGGGAAGTATTCTTTCTCCCCTATCCCCTATCCTCCCCTCTCGTTTTTTTTTTTTTCTCTCCAAAAGAAGGAACAGAGGGGGCCAGGTGAGGATATTCCAAAAAAGGCCCAGTCCTCTGTTCTCAACGCTACCTCGCTAATGCGGGAAATGGCGAATAGTATGAAAGAAAAGATATATATATATATATATATATATATATATATATATATATATATATATATATATATATATATATATATATATATATATATATATATATATATATATATATATTTATATATATATATGTATATATATATATATATATATATATATATATATATATATATATATATATATATATATATATATATATATATATATATGTATATTGGTTGGTCTGATGTTCTGCTGTGGTGGGGTTGCATTTCATCAGTCTGGACCAAACTTGAGCCATTTTTCAAATTTGTATTTTATTGGTTTGCTCACATTTTCCTGACCTTTGATGGTCACAGGGGGAAGGACTCATTATTGCCAGAACACAGAGTTACCCTTCCCCCAGCCTCACTGTTCCTCTGTGTGTGTGTGTGTGTGTGTGTGTGTGTGTGTGTGTGTGTGTGTGTGTGTAAACAGCTTAATGATTAGGGCACTTTGAGGAGGCTGGGTTGTCGACTTTTCCCGTCAGGTGTTCAGGGGTCACCTGTTCGACCAAGCCTCGCGATGGCTTTCCCAAGCCGGGATCGGCGGCAGACGCCGGACGGAAAGGTTTAATTAACACAGGTGTTGATGTACAATGGACGTGTGTCTCTCCCCCGCCCACGCCCTGGTGGAGGTTGCCCCAGCAGCTGCCCTGTTGATCAAAGGCAACTGAAATCCAGCGTCAGAGGCAAGCGGGACACTGCTAAATCCAGCCGAAAAAATATATAATCGTAAAGATTAAATCTCTGTAAAATGGAATCAGCCAGAGATATCTCGTATTTTTGTTTTCAATTCTCAACCATTTTGTTTTGGAGGCCACAGTTCGAACAAGAGGTCGTGGGTTCGACACCCCAAACCGGATGTAGTTTGGTAGAATTTTAAAATCTTGGTGGGCGGGGAGGGAGGGAGGGAGGGAGGGCTGAGGGCCCAGCCAGCTACGTGTCAGCAGCACTACAGACAGGGGCCCTCCATGGTAAGATGGCCGGCAGGAAGATATATCGTAGCCTGGAGGACTTGATATCGAATTCCAGATGGCCGTCTGGAAGGCTGATATCCTGGAAGGTTTGAAGTCAACTTGAGGATTGATATCTCAAGTCTGGAGAGGTGATGGCCCCTCGTGCAGATGGCTATCTTGATATAGATGGCTGGTATCTTAGTTCGGAGGGATGATATCGTAGAGTGGAGAATTGATATCTTTGTCCAATTTAGAACTTGATAGCTATCACACCGGATCTGTGTCCGAAGGATAGCGTAATATAGCGATGGTCTTCCGTATGAGAGTGTTAAAGATAACCTGATCAGGTTATCTGTGCAATCCATGGATCGAGTTAAGGCGACGCTCCTCCCTCGCTGAGCATTAGCCTAGAAGCTGCAGGAACCCCCACACAAGAGACCCTGATGAATGCCATCTCAGACTCAGTATAGGAAGCCCAGCTGGAGCGGGACACCTCACGTCTCCCTCATGGTATCAGGTGCCATTCCAACACACAGACACACCTCTGCCACAGACCCGGGTCCTTCCTGGCTTGGATATCTAGGCTTCAGGACTGTAAACTGCCACTTTCATTAAAGCCTTCACCGTCATGTTGCAAAAACCATTTTGTAACGTATTAAAGATAACTGTGATAGCAGTATGTATTGTCGTTTTCTTGCTAGGGGATCGGGATCGTGTCCCGTTTGTGTCGTCAATATTCCATAAACTGTGTGGTGAGGGGCACGTGTGTGTGGTGAGGGGTACGTGTGTGTAGCTGAGAGGCACGTGTGTGTGGTGAGGGTCACATGGTCCTCCGGCCGGCCAGCTGGAGGGGTCAGGGACCTCGGGTAACCTGAGACAGAGCAAACAGGTGGGGTCACGGGGGTCAGAGAGATCATCCGGCCTCCTGGCTTGTTGTCTTCTGCTTGTTCCTGTGGCTTGTGACTCGTCTCTGTATTTTCATGAGGCTTGTGAGTAGTCTCTACTTGTTTGGACGGCCCGTAATTGGTTTATCTTTGACCTTCACCTGGTCTCTAGCGAAGAGCAAATCTCGTCTCTACTTGCTGGGTAAATCGATCGTTGGTTTCTGTTTAATGATATGTCAGTGTCTGGTCTCTACTGACAATGTCGGTGTCTCCACATCCACCCATTAATCAACTATCCATCCACTAAGTAATCCACTCTACCTCCACTTTGTCTTTCCCACTGCCGTCCCTCAATTATGGAAATTTTTTCGTTCGTAATATCCCACAGAATCTCCATAGTCCATCTGCCTTACTTAATGATCCTCCTTCTTAGTTATTTTCCTACCGGCTGTTGAGCCGGAGGGAGAGGTGGATGGGGAGGTGCCCTATGTTTTACTGTCCTGTCCTGCCGCAGCCAACCTCGTCATGAACCATCACCTCTTCTGTTATCACCCCTTCACATGTACTCCACCTCCCAAACCACCCAACCACCCACCTTGGCCCCTGGTCTCCGCCAGTATACGCCGACCTAGCATAGATTCATCACAGCAGTAGACACCGATGACACAAAGTACGACGAAAAGTGGAGGAAAAAACAAAGATCGAGCAACAATTCCGGGGAATAAAGTTGACCTGCGCGAGCGGGTGGGGAGGAGAGGACCGCGCAGGTGAGGAGGAGAGGACCGCGCAGGTGAGGAGGAGAGGACCGCGCAGGTGAGGAGGAGAGGACCGCGCAGGTGAGGAGGAGAGGACCGCGCTGGTGAGGAACATCCCACCCTCGGACGGGCGAGACTTGAGTGGTCGCGGAGGCTTCACCCTCATCGAAGTGCGAC
>NC_092242.1:3069364-3234364 GCF_036320965.1 Panulirus ornatus
CAAATTATTAACGTTGCTACATGGGCCTTTTTTTTCGTTTTTCGTTTTTCGTTTGAAACAGTCGAGAGCAACAGTATCGGGCCACGCCAGGGATAGTTAACAAACTACTTTTAAACTTGATTGTTACACCGTAACGTAGTTATGGTACACACACGAACCAAGAGAGACGCTTAAGGTAGTCTTATGTGCGCTACTTACAAAGATGAGCAACAGACGAAGACCCATAGACACGCAACAGACAGAGACCAACAAATACGCTACAGACGAAGGGCAACAGATGGTGCCACTGCCCATCGCGTCACCTTATAATCAGCACCTTCACATGATCCTCTTATCAGTTGCTGTATCGAAGGAGGCGCTCTCTCCCCACGTCGCTCCGGATTAATAAAGTTTTCCAGGAAAAAAAAAAAACGAGATTGGGAGTTTTAGCGGGATTACCTGCAGTGTCCGGGATGGGGCCGTCCATTACGAAGGGTCCCTCCGGTTCACAGGAGCTTCCCTCCTCAATCACAGAGCGCCACGAGATCCGCTGTGGTCCTGAGGACTCGGCCTGAGTTCTCTCCTCCTGTCGGAGTCCTGGAGATGGTTCTCCTGGACTGGAATGAACCGAATGTTGATGGGGGATGAGCTGGACAGTGATAACGTGAAGCAACAGTGAGTAGTTATAGATAATTCGCGGTGTTTGTGAGCGTTTAGTGGTTGTTCAAGGTAGTTGGAGGTGGTTAAGAGTATCGTAGAAGTAGTTATAGGTAATTGATATCATATCAGGGAGAGACAGTTTCGAGTGACAGTTAAAGATTGTTTTTGCGATGAGTGGCTGTTGATGATTGTTAGTGATAGTTAGGGATTTAGTTTGTCATGGAAAGTGAAGATTTCATTACGAAGAAGAGGAGAAGGACGATTCGCAAACGGATCAGGAGGTAGTGTCTCCACCCTGTCCTACGCCGCCAAACCTCCGCACTCGACCCAGTAAGAGTTTATGGAACTCACCCAAAGTGAAGCTGAGAAATAGTTATTATATGAACGAGGAGAGAGATCACCCTCGCCTGTGGACCAGGCTTATTGATCGCAGTCTCCTGACCGAGACAACTTGAGTATGAATTATTTATAGTGTGGGGAATAAAGGGGAAAATCGGCGAACGGATGTCAGTATGAACACGAGAAGATAACATTCGTTCTTACAGCTACTCAGCAGGTGAACATGATGCATGAACTCCTGCGTGTCGAACACATGGCAAGAAGAATCTTCAGCGTTTGTACAAACTTAACATCGCATTTTGGTCGATGTCTTCTCAGTGTCTTCACGTAAGAATCATGTCAGGGTAAAGATATGCATCTAAAAAAAAAAGAGAGAGAGACCTTTTCCGTTCCGAATGTTGGAGGATCCAGCCTCCGTCTGTTGGCCATCATACCTTCAGCAAATTATCATTCCTGAGCTATAATTCTCTCTCTCTCTCTCTCTCTCTCTCTCTCTCTCTCTCTCTCTCTCTCTCTCTCTCTCTCTCTCTCTCTCTCTCTCTCTCTGCACGTCGAGTCGCCTTGCTAAAAGCAGGGGGTGGGCGTTTAGCTCCCTGAAGTGTTGACACGGTAAATGCTGCAGTGGAACGCATTGTAAATTCGGAGGAAGATAAACAGAGGGAGAAAAAGAAATGAGGGGAGGTCGAAGGAAAGGCAAAAGCGTCGTTAAAAGAAGTCACGTCGGGGACGAAGATGAACTGCAGTTTGCTCAGCTGAGAGAACAGTACTGCCCGCCGCCACCAGTCGGCTCTACACACACACACACACACACACACACACACACACACACTGAGGACCCTCCCGGCCCGCGTGTATCGAGGAGGTAGGTATGTGTGTCAAAGGCCTCGCCGCTTGTAAAGCCCTCTGTTAGTAAAGAGAACTGGATGAATGGAGACGTGGGAAAGAAAGGAGCAAAAGAGAGAGAAGGGGAGTGAGAGGTGGAGATGGGAATTGAGGAGAGGGAGGGCAGAGGTGGAATATGACCAGAGACCTTGGTAACAGTGTACGAGGTGTGCTGTCTTTTTGTACATAAACTGTTTGGGGATGCTAGGAAGCTAGACTCATAACGATGTCCTTGTACTCTCTATTTGGCGGTTTATAAACACATTTATACAGTTTATATATATATATATATATATATATATATATATATATATATATATATATATATATATATATATATATATATACTATACAAGGTTTTATAATCGTTTTCTATGTCTGGGTCGTTCTTCGCTGAGAACCACACACTGACAGGCCAACTTCCCCGATGATCCTGTTATGAAGTCTTCCACACATCATAGGGCGCCTGCGCTCCAGGGGAGACGCCCGAGCCGAGCGGCGTGGTGACTGGGCACTCCCAGAGCGGCGCCTCCTTCAAGAAGACGTCATCATGGCGTGATGGTCTATCCTTGTCCGTCGTTTATATATGTCTGGAGTCAAAGCTTCTTTCTTTCCCCACACATCTGAGGAGTAATCGCTTCTTCCTCTTAATACTCAACCATCACTCATCCAGAGGATGGATTCCCCGTGCTTCCCTAACACCCACACACATATCCCCAGCACACGTCACCTCCAGCCACCACCCGCCGTACCTTGCTATGCAGGGCGCAGGTAACTCCGCCTCGCCTGACGTGACACCCAAACTTTGCCATCCCTCTGGCGGCGGCGGTGCCTCGTCAACACTCGACAACTTGTCGCTCTAATTGACCGTCGGCGTCCAAGCCATCCGTCGCAACCCGAGCCATGCGCGTCGCAACCCGAGCCATCCCCGTCGCAACCCGAGCAGTTCCCGCCCTTGTTCACAGGATTCGAAAAGCATGAAACTTTGGTGTCAGTTAAGAGGGACCATTCTAACTCAGTGGGTCGGAGGAGGAAGCACAGGAAGGTGTAGTGTTTGATGCTTGTGTTGAGGTAAGGTAGGTGTCTTTGATGCACGTGGAGGAACGTGTTTCGTGTGAGGCTGGTGTGGCGTGTGTGTTGGTGAAGGATGAACAGCACGTTTATATAGTGTTGATTGTGTGTAGCTGGTGTGTTTCATGTTTTTCGATGGTGTTTAGATCCTCTGTGTTTAGTGTGTTTGTTTTGTGTGGTTGGTGGGTTGTTTATGGGCTTACAGATGGTATGTTTATGGTTTGTGTGTTTGTGGTTGGTGTGGTCATGGTGCACGGGTGACACCGACCGAAGACATGAAACACTGCCTCAAGAGATACAATTTGGTGGAACCCACAATCTACGTAATGAAGATCCGTAATGAAGAATATATACATTTTCTATGTTTAGTATCGTGTAAGAAGCATTTTGCTCTATATGTTTTTTGTTTTAGTGATGTTTTTTCACGTAAGTGAACCAAAATGAAACATGCGAAGACCAGCAAAAGGAAGAGGATCTGAAACGTTCTTTGGTTCAAGGATAAACAAATTTATGAAGTGAAAATAGGAGAATTATATGGGATGAAATGACACGGGTCCTGAGACCTGACTTGGATGCAGGAGACCCGGGACCTAACTGAGGACCTGACCTCAGTACAAAGGACCTGTGACCTGTCCTGGAGGCACAGGACCTGGGATCTTGGCCTGGATGCACAGGATCTGAAATTGACCTGGATGCACGTGACCTATAACCCTAGAGCTTAGCAGTACAACGGCAGTACGACCCTTGGGTTTAACGACCTGACCTTTGCGGAGAAGTTATATACGATGGAAGAGAGAGAGAGAGAGAGAGAGAGAGAGAGAGAGAGAGAGAGAGAGAGAGAGAGAGAGAGGGAGAGAGAGAGAGAAAGAGAGAGAGATAGAGAGAGAGAGAGAGAGAGAGAGAGAGAGAGAGAGAGAGAGAGAGAGAGAGAGAGAGAGAGTACTATAGCTCAGGAATGATAATTTGCTGAAGGCATGTTGGCCAACAGTCGGACGCTGGATCGTCCAACATTCGGAAGCTGGGTCCCCTCACAGTAGATCACTGGATCCTCCAACACTAGATCCTTCAACACACACGCTACACACAGTCCGTTCGTAATTCTTCTTCTCGTCAATGAATTCATTTTTGTAGAACAAAATAATAAGCTAAGATCCTGTTGTAACCGTGGGAAGAAGAGGGAGTGGGAAGCCATCATTACACCATGGTGTTCGACGCCTCGATCTCATTATAAACTTTCGCTTCACGGTCCTGGAGCCCCACAGGCAGACCCATCTTTCCTCCTGTCTGACTCCCTCCTCACGTCCAACGAACTCTGTGTTTCTGCCACACTTTACCTCTTGTTTTTCCAAGAGATGTTTCTAGAAACACAAAGGCAACCAGGAGGACCGACCTGTGTATTTAGCTCCAGTTTCTTGTATGTCAGAAAACTTTTAGACACTGCATTACCTTCTTAAGATGATGTCCACCACATCTCTCCACACGTATTGTTACTTTTGGACATAATGATGCCAGTTGATATATATTCCACAACTCTAATGCTTAGAGCAGCCTAGCACTGACTGTTAGAGTCTCCATCTCCGATAGTTCGAGCTGCCAGCTCTGACTGGTAGAGCTGCCATCTCTGGTTGTTTAGCGAAACGGAAGTTGAAAAGGCCAAAGTGGACGTGGCAAGACAATAGTCACTCCACCCAGGCCTCCAAGACTGAGAGTCAACAAAGAGCAGCGAAAACAGAAGCACAAAATCCCGGGTTCTGGGGTTATGCTGAGTCCCCCCCCCCCCAAGTCTCTGGGGTAACTGGGCCTTCAGAAGCCTTGGGGTGTAGAGTGTAATATGACACATCCCCAGACAGAACGTTGTGAAGTATGGGAGCGTACGCTGGAGCAACACGGTATGGCACAGCGCCATTTATTGTGCTCTCTCTTTCCCTCCCTCCCTTCTTCCCTCATTCACTTCCTCCCTCGTTCGGGCCTCAAGACATAGTCGTCCACCACACCTCACCTCCCTTCCTCAAACCTTTACATCCAGGATCATTCTGGTCGAATCTTCCGACTCTTCTAAGTAAAGTAATTCCTCTCTGGTTCACCTCCTGAAGGTAATAGGTCTCCTTCTGGGAATCGAACCGCGATAGCTGTTGCATTTGGCCGCTCCTGCGCTAAACACGAAACGCGTGTAAGTACTGAAAGTGCTTACACGAGCTAAGTACTGAAAGCGTCACACCTGAGGTATATACCTTATCATCAGCTGCTTCAGTCAGTAGAGAAGAGACTGTAGGAAAAAAGGCAGCCATATCATAATGACCTTCATGGTTCGCCCGACAATAGCATGGGCTTGTGAGAGAAAGACATTTGGGTTCTGTATATATAATGTGTATGAAGAATAAAGAGGATAGAAATCTCTCTCTCTCTCTCTCTCTCTCTCTCTCTCTCTCTCTCTCTCTCTCTCTCTCTCTCTCTCTCTCAGTGAATATCGTAACACAGCAGACATGCACTGAGTCTCACGCCATACAAGCACCCAGGCCCCAGAGTCACAGAGCGCTGGTGACAGCGGGTCACCCACACACATGTTCCCTGTGACTACACTAACATGGCTGGGTGTAACAGGTGGGCGAGGGTGGCGGCTGCTGACAAGGAGAGAGAGAGAGAGAGAGAGAGAGAGAGAGAGAGAGAGAGAGAGAGAGAGAGAGAGAGAGAGAGACAGACAGACAGACAGACAGACAGACAGACAGAGACAGAGAGCCGCCTGGATGAACAGGCGAGATGCAAAGGTTAAGACGAGATGTATACTTTGGAGATCAAAATTATGCAAGAGGCTTGTTGTGGCTGGCTGGCTGCGGGAGACGAGAGGACGAGGTATAATGGTATCACCGACCACCTGAGGACCCCTGACTCAATTCTACTTTCTTTTTCTCTTACTTTTTGTCGTCCTCTCAACAGACAGCCTCTAACTGGGCTTCGTTGTGACAGAGATGTCATCATGGGTCGCCTGTGTGGATATATCTACCAGGTTATGAAAGTCTCGTCTATACAGTGGGGTATATTCACTATATAGTATATATCTCTCACCCGTACTCTTTCCTTCCCTCCCTGCCTCTACCTCTCCCACAAAACCTCCAGCCCCTATATAGTATATCTCTCTCACTCGTACTCTTTCCTTCCCTCCCTGCCTCCACCTCTCCCACAAAACCTCCAGCCCCAGGGTTGATGGAAGGCAGGGTTGTAGGGTGGAGGGGTCGCCAAATAACCCGGGTCGGGCAGAACAGGTCACACCCAGACCGTCAACACCCGCCATATTTGCTCCGTCAACATTTCCCGCGTTCGATTACCCTTTTTTATGCGCCTGATCAGCAACTCTTCACATGTAGTTATTTTCATCACACATATACTGAAATTATATAGGGTATCTCAATGATATCACTGGAGTGCGTCTGTGTAAATATTTGGAGTTGGGGGAATAACATAGAACAAGACAGGAAGGCATCGCTGTTAAACGTCGTCTTCGATCAACATTACCAACTCGCTGTCATCATTGTAACAGTTTGTGTTCCCGCAACAGATGAACTCTTCAGCCAGCGTTAACCTCCCCAACACCTGTGCAACAAGGCTGTACACTGCGATGAAAGATTAAGTTGCAAGACCAACCTGAACTACGGCGACAACCTTACTGTTCTTGGGCGTTATTTCCTCCCTCTGTTGTTCTTGCACCTCCGCGAGGGATGCTAGAATCTGCTCAGGCCCTCTGCATGCCTCTCGGTTTTCTTTTATGATCGATATGTTTTTGTGTGGGTAACTTAAATAAATGGAATGCAACGCGCACGGCTTTTCAGTCTATTATATGATGTGTGTATTTGGAAATTTAACTACAGTCAGGACTGTTATACCTCGTGTGGTTCATTTGTCAGTATGTTCTGTTATTCAGCCTCGTAATGTCAGTGTGTGGCCCAGGATTTTACAGCTCTACGTCATCCGCTAACCCACAGTGGCTTTGTCGCGGAGTTACGTTCTTGCTAATGCCTTAACGGTGACGTTATGTTCGCTTTTTGTTTGCCACTCTCTTTCGGTTCTGATGAGTCTTGCTGCCCCAGGAGGGTGTATTTGGGGAGTGTGTTGTTAGAGACAGCAATTCGAGTGGCATCGTGTGCATAGATCTCCTTGCTCGTGTTTCCGAAGGGAAAGATGTCGGCAACGTAAGAATAGCAAAGGTAGCAAGACGCCACCCTGGGGAATCCCACGTGTTCTGGTGACGTTGCAGAGTCGATGGGGATTATAACGATAATCCCGTAGTAATCTACACAATTTATATCGTGCTTAAATCGTTCAATGCTGTAGACCTCTCGCTCACGTTTGACCAAAACTGAGCAGTTTATTCCGAACCTATGATGGTAAACTGCAATATTTTCACCAGCGAATGTTATTGTAGGAGTGGTGCTTCAACCCTTCCTGGTTCTGGTTATTAAAGATGTTGTTTTCTAGTTGCTATCATAATGTAAGGTTATTTACTTTTTTCAAAAGCTATTTTCTCTTGTACTTGTAAGAAGGATACTGATACTTACCTAAAGGTTATGGTCTGACATTCCTCGTTACTTAGATCTCAGAGGAAATGTTGCTTCCACAGGAAGTTCGAGAGTACGTGTTTAACCTTCATCTGGTAGACACAGGTGCGATGACGCATACTCTCTAACTCCTCCTTATTTCTTTTCGATCGGACTCGGAGATAAACGGCCACACCAGCAGATTAAATTAATGCCTCGTAAATCGACAATATATTCATCCCCTGCAGATGCACAATAGGTGTGTGTGTGTGTGTGTGTGTGTGTGTGTATAATAAAGCAGATGGCGTGGGTTCGGGTCGTGCAGAGGACCCCTAACCTGTAAAGCTGACCACACGTCCACCACCTCCCACGCCAGCTCGCCCACTGGACCGGCGGTGGCAGCGGCTGTTGGGACGACACAAAAAGGCATTTCAAATCAATGCTTTTTCTTTTTTAGAGAGAGAAAAAGATTGAAGCCATCAGTAACTATAAAGTTATTAGTAATGTATAAGAAGATAGCGAGCAATTTCAAGGTTTGCTATATATTGTAATCATATTTAAGGAGGTTGGATGATTATCAACTCCCGCACTCATTTGAATATATTGACAATCAAACAGCGCTTTAGCTGCAGAGTTACGAGGTAGAAGGAAAATATGGGGTTAGATGATAATAAAGTAATAGAAAATACCATGAGATATATAAACATAAAGATAACTTGCCTATTTTAAGACTACAAATCACAGTTTGGTTTTGCTAATGATTAAATTCCACCGTTATTACAATGACATATTCCACATGACGTCATACATCTTCTAGTTGGAGAGGTGAACAGTGAGTTGAGATGTCTGTAGCGGATATGAGGATCTCATCCTGTATAGGATAGGTTCATACGTTCAGTAATTTGATCCTTTATAGTCAGCGGAACCGACGTATAGGCAAAAATTCGGATTCAGTCGTATCCAAACGTTATGATGGGTGGCGGCGTTCTGTGGAATGCGTCAGTAATATAGGGAATCGGCCAGTTGTATAGACTCCACCAGCAAGTTTGCCGTTGTTTTGTTGCCTGTGGTAATACTTTATTGCACTCGCTCTGGTCCCGTCCTGGTTAGATGTCATTTTTCCTTACATTATCGTAAAAAGGATTGGCCTATTTTATATGAATTTAGGACTTTATTTGTATATCCTTACTTCATAGGTGCCCCCGGGTCACCTTCTGTGTACCCTCTGAGTTACCTCCTACATGTCCCCTGGGTTACCTCCTACGTGCCCCCCTGGGTTACCTCCTACATGTCCCCTGGGTTACCTCCTACATACCCCCTGGGTTACCTCCTACGTGCCCCCCTGGGTTACCTCCTACATGTCCCCTGGGTTACCTCCTACGTGCCCCCCTGGGTTACCTCCTACGTGCCCCCCTGGGTTACCTCCTACATACCCCCTGGGTTACCTCCCTGCCTTACTTTTCATTACCTCCTGCTTATATTTCTTGCCAAGTAGCACTTCAGTGATGAATGGTTTGTTTAAGTGGAAAAAAAAATGGTTTTTCCTTAGCAAGTAATATGTTAATTGGTTATTTGTTTGGTTTTCGGACTTTCCCCGTCATACATCACCTCTACACCAACATAGCCTGAAGAATGTAATGACTTACGTCCTTCATCTCTTCATCTACATGATCACAGACACATACAGGATATCAAGGTTTGCGTGTCCGGGTTGTGAACCACAACACATCATCTCTCTCGCCTGAAATCTTTCATGAAGGTCGTATGTATTTTCCAGAATCATCATACGATTTGTGCTGAAACTTGTGTTGGGTAAACAACCGACTTGTGAAAAGTGTTTCTCCTATTGATTCTCAGTGACGTCAGAGAAAACATGATGACGTCACTGCTGGGCGTCTGTCCGTCTGTCGAACTCCATAACAAGAGGACGAATCTTAGATAACTAGAGGACGAATCCTAGGGATCACAACACGAGGAAATGTGATTCGCTGGTGTTCTGAGACTGTTTCAATCAAACGAGTTTATTACACAACGACTTCGAACATTCCTTTATATTTAGCCTGGTTCCCTTTACTCTTTCAAGATCCCGGTTTACTTTCAGTTGTTTACAATTCTACGTTTGACGAAACAACCTCTCCGGTAATTCATGTTTATTAATGTGGATGCAGGAGCTAATTGTATGAATTTTTTTTATGATTTAATGGCTATTGGATGGTAAAGGTCATCAAGCCAGATTCAACACTATACTTCAAAACTTTGAACACACGAAAAAAATTTTAATTGGATGATGCCATATTTAAATGCCAGAGGTACTGATCATTTGGTTTGATAATTGGGGATGGGAGGTGTACGAAAGTAAACATGACATCAGGAGTTCTTAATGAAAGGGTTAAGATCTGATTTCTATATTCAGAAATTTTTTTTTTACTCGTCACAAGATAACAAATGTGTACGCGCTTTATCCTCCTACTGTTTACTGATAACGAAAAATCCTTTGTTTAACGGATCCTGTTATTATGTATCAACAACAACGTGGCTTTTATGGTATTTATATTCCTTTATGTAAGTGTAACAAGGTAACTTTTGTAGGGTTAGATCCACATATTTTCCATTCTGTCCATAAAACAAGATAACTTACTAAAAACAAGTCATATGTAGATTATGTCTGTAAGCCCTTAACAAATTGGTATCCCATCAATCCTTTCATTTTCTTCTACACGTTTATAGTACGACGTCTGTTCAATAGATGTCTCTGAGGGTTTACATCACGATTAGGACCTCAGGAAACTTACGGTACTTGATATCTTGCTTATCCTTCCACAGGTAGACTTGAACATGCGAATTGGCATTCACTCAGGCGCTGTGTTGTGTGGGGTGCTGGGGCTCCGCAAGTGGCAGTTTGACGTGTGGTCTTACGATGTGACATTGGCCAATCACATGGAGTCCGGCGGAATACCTGGGTGAGTAGAAAGACTTTTGTTTTCCATTTCTATTGAGCAGGTTTTTTCTGATTTCGATGGATTTACACGATGAATTTATACAGTCTCCGTAGGAGAGCGGACTGCTACTCAGCTCAACCCCAGTTTTAACAAGAAGTACCTCAGCTCCCCAGCTGAACAACGCAGTTCTGTACTGGAACGAGGGTCAGCACAGCGGTCAGACCTCATCGGACCTACCAACTGTTCTTCCTTAACAGCGACTGTGCAGCCGAATGACAGTTTGCTACGCCAGATCTAAGTAGGGCTACCAATTAATATTCCGTAACGTCAGTTGTTTACTCAGACGACAACCTCCGCTGCTAACAAGGTCTACCCACTGCTCCTGTCTGTGTCTTTGAGATGCGTTGATAGATATCGACTTTTACCATTAATGAATCGACGAGAGAAAAAGAAGATAAACACTTGTTTCGGTGAAAGTGTATGTCACATTGTGGGTTACCCGCTCCATACTTAGATTTTGAAAGAAGCAAGAAAAACTTTCCTTCATCAACAGTTAAATTTTATTCGGATTTTTTTAATCATTTAAAACTATTTCAGAATAATGTATTCATCTTTGTTGATCGTCGTGCCAGCAGTTTCCTGTAAAGAAAATGACTTGTTTCGAGTGTAGGTCATTTGACATTCTCCAGTTCATCGAGATTTTGTGATGAACAACTGCTTTCATGGTCTTATAGATTACATGATTGGTAGTTATTACTGGTCATCGTAGCCTTTATTAAGATGACAGTAGCACTGTAGATCGAAGTTCTTGGATCTGGCCACCGTGTCTCGTAGAACAGACCTTTTCCTTAGTGGATGTGGACAAGTCGTAGGTGAGGACGGTCACTTGCTGGTCCACACCAGAGCAACGTGAGGCTTCAGTCTCCAACCTTTGCTGCTTCAGATAACGTGTGGACACTGAATCCCGTCGGCTTGTATCTCTCTGGAGACAGGGTGAAGAGGACTACGGTAACTACGAGGAATATTTTCCAGTAACTTACACCTGTTTTAGGACATAGTAGTGAAGAATATGAATCCCATCCATGTGCTAGTAGTCCAGGATATGGAGGGAATTGCCTGGATATGATGTAAAGAATGGGAAAAAGATTGGTCGTAACATCTGCGGGTCTTTCCTACATGTATACAGCACAGACAGGTCACCCTTGTAGTATGGCAGACGTTGAGACACATCTGGGGTTGGCTGACATGTTCAGGATCCAAACAATACTGGTTTTTTTTTTTTTTTTTTTGCTTTTAACGTTAATATGGAGAGTCAAACTTTTCGATGATGAAGTTGGAAATGAACTTAGTGGAGAGAGAGAGAGAGAGAGAGAGAGAGAGAGAGAGAGAGAGAGAGAGAGAGAGAGAGAGACAGACAGACAGACAGACAGACAGACAGACAGAGAGAGGAAAGTTAACCTGGACTTTACTCCATATGAATATATGAACAAGTCTTGAATTATCTCCTGCCTTGCCCACAATATTCTTTCTAGAGTTTTTCATATTCCTTTCTAGTTCTACCATACTCAATCCTTCCTCTTATTATAATTTACAAAAATCTAGTTGGTTTGTTACCTAGATTAACACCACAGCACATTGCTAACTTCCCATATTTTCTGATATCTTTTACTGAACTACAATTTTTATTTTCTTTTAACCTTCCATCTATGTTCGAGGCAGAAAGTATCCTTGTTCTTGCTTTCCACTCAGCACCATCCAACCCAATGTCATGGTGTCTGGCTACTGAACTCCATTTCCCAATTCATTTACCCCAAGAAATTAAGATTTGTACACTTCCCATGATTATAATGGTATCCTATATTTGAGTAAGGTTCCATCTTTGATCCTTGTGTGTGTGTCCTCATTTGAAGGTTAGTACCACATTGTAACATGATCACACCACACCACGTCAGTAGTACCACATGGTAACTTGATCACACCACACCACGTCAGTAGTACCACATGGTAACATGATCACACCACACCACGTCAGTAGTACCACATGGTAACATGATCACACCACACCACGTCAGTAGTACCACATTGTAACATGATCACACCACACCACGTCAGTAGTACCACATGGTAACTTGATCACACCACACCACGTCAGTAGTACCACATGGTAACATGATCACACCACACCACGTCAGTAGTACCTCATGGTAACATGATCACACCACACCACGTCAGTAGTACCACATGGTAACATGATCACACCACACCACGTCAGTAGTACCACATTGTAACATGATCACACCACACCACGTCAGTAGTACCACATGGTAACATGATCACACCACACCACGTCAGTAGTACCACATGGTAACTTGATCACACCACGTCAGTAGTACCACATGGTAACATGATCACACCACACCACGTCAGTAGTACCACATGGTAACATGATCACACCACACCACGTCAGTAGTACCACATGGTAACATGATCACACCACACCACGTCAGTAGTACCACATGGTAACATGATCACACCACACCACGTCAGTAGTACCACATTGTAACATGATCACACCACACCACGTCAGTAGTACCTCATGGTAACATGATCACACCACACCACGTCAGTAGTACCTCATGGTAACATGATCACACCACACCACGTCAGTAGTACCACATGGTAACTTGATCACACCACACCACGTCAGTAGTACCACATGGTAACATGATCACACCACACCACGTCAGTAGTACCACATGGTAACATGATCACACCACACCACGTCAGTAGTACCTCATGGTAACATGATCACACCACACCACGTCAGTAGTACCTCATGGTAACATGATCACACCACACCACGTCAGTAGTACCTCATGGTAACTTGATCACACCACACCACGTCAGTAGTACCACATGGTAACATGATCACACCACACCACGTCAGTAGTACCACATTGTAACATGATCACACCACACCACGTCAGTAGTACCACATGGTAACATGATCACACCACACCACGTCAGTAGTACCACATGGTAACTTGATCACACCACGTCAGTAGTACCACATGGTAACATGATCACACCACACCACGTCAGTAGTACCACATGGTAACATGATCACACCACACCACGTCAGTAGTACCACATGGTAACATGATCACACCACACCACGTCAGTAGTACCACATTGTAACATGATCACACCACACCACGTCAGTAGTACCACATGGTAACATGATCACACCACACCACGTCAGTAGTACCACATGGTAACTTGATCACACCACGTCAGTAGTACCACATGGTAACATGATCACACCACACCACGTCAGTAGTACCACATGGTAACATGATCACACCACACCACGTCAGTAGTACCACATGGTAACATGATCACACCACACCACGTCAGTAGTACCACATTGTAACATGATCACACCACACCACGTCAGTAGTACCACATGGTAACTTGATCACACCACACCACGTCAGTAGTACCACATGGTAACATGATCACACCACACCACGTCAGTAGTACCACATGGTAACATGATCACACCACACCACGTCAGTAGTACCACATGGTAACTTGATCACACCACACCACGTCAGTAGTACCACATGGTAACATGATCACACCACACCACGTCAGTAGTACCACATTGTAACATGATCACACCACACCACGTCAGTAGTACCACATGGTAACATGATCACACCACACCACGTCAGTAGTACCACATGGTAACTTGATCACACCACGTCAGTAGTACCACATGGTAACATGATCACACCACACCACGTCAGTAGTACCACATGGTAACATGATCACACCACACCACGTCAGTAGTACCTCATGGTAACATGATCACACCACACCACGTCAGTAGTACCACATGGTAACTTGATCACACCACACCACGTCAGTAGTACCACATGGTAACATGATCACACCACACCACGTCAGTAGTACCACATGGTAACATGATCACACCACACCACGTCAGTAGTACCACATGGTAACTTGATCACACCACACCACGTCAGTAGTACCACATGGTAACATGATCACACCACACCACGTCAGTAGTACCACATGGTAACATGATCACACCACACCACGTCAGTAGTACCACATGGTAACTTGATCACACCACACCACGTCAGTAGTACCACATGGTAACATGGTAAGACCCATACTCATGTTTGAACATTAATCTGTTTCCTAATCTGCTTCTTCCTCACCTTTCTTTGTCTATATTTTCGTTCTTCCCCAAGTTTTCAACTTCCTCGTGTTTTCCTCTAATATTCTTTTTTTTTTCTACATTCTATTGAGTTTTTCCTCGTTATTCTCCCCCCAGCCGCCCCTGTTCCCAAAACCACCCACCCCCTGACCTACCCAGTCACTAGTGTGGAAATAGATAACTATTTT
The DNA here is from genome assembly GCF_036320965.1 of Panulirus ornatus. NCBI lineage: Eukaryota > Metazoa > Arthropoda > Malacostraca > Decapoda > Palinuridae > Panulirus > Panulirus ornatus. Next base: position 3,084,201 of record NC_092242.1, read on the forward strand.
TGTTTTCGGAGCTCGTAATAACCACAGGTCGTAATGGTCTCTCTCTCTCTCTCTCTCTCTCTCTCTCTCTCTCTCTCTCTCTCTCTCTCTCTCTCTCTCTCTCTCTCTCTGACACGTACATACATACATTAAGAATGAATTAAATGAAATGAATAAGGACGATTTATGTAGACAGAATACATGAATTTTAAGAAATTGTACGACGGTAGAGAAAGTTCAAGAGATGAGGCCCCACAAGTGTATAATTCTCTTCACATTTCTTGCAAAATTGAATAATTAAACATACACGCACACACTCATGTTGTGTGTGTGTGTGTATATATATATATATATATATATATATATATATATATATATATATATATATATATATATTATCCCTGGGGATAGGGGATTAAGAGTACTTCCCACGTATTCCCTGCGTGTCGTAGAAGGCGACTAAAAGGGGAGGGAGCGGGGGGCTGGAAATCCTCCCCTCTCGTTTTTTTTTTTAATTGTCCAAAAGAAGGAACAGAGAATTGGGCCAGGTGAGGGTATTCCCTCAAAGGCCCAGTCCTCTGTTCTTAACGCTACCTCGCTAATGCGGGAAATGGCGAATAATTTGAAAGAAAGAAAGAATATATATATATATATATATATATATATATATATATATATATATATATATATATATATATATATATTCATTTTATTTATTCATTATTATTATGATTATTATTATTATTAGTAGTAGTAGTAGTAGGGGTAGTAGTAGTATAATACTTAATCGCCGTCTCCCGCGTTAGCGAGGTAGCACAAGGAAACTGACGAAAGAATTTAGTAGTACTATATATATATATATATATATATATATATATATATATATATATATATATATATATATATATATATATATATACACATATTTGTGGTCTGTGTGTGTGTGTGGGTACGTGTGAGTGTGTGTGTGTGTGGCTATAACAATGTACTTCTGCGCGCCAACGATTCAAAACCCAGCCCTACTGCATGGCAGGCTAGCACGGTATCCACTACACTAGACCACGAGGTGACATAAGCTTTCCATATCAGACCAACCCATGGTCCATGAGATCCCCCATCACATCTTGTAACCTGAGGGACTAGGGTGTTCCGAGCCCTTCGGGTTAGCCCAGAAAGTCGCACAAAACATTACCATACCTTATAACCTGTGCTCTCGCCCAGTGGACATAACCAGCCTCTTGTGCAACATGGGAACTCTATGGTGGAAATTCCAAGGATAGAAAACTAAGGGAAGGCATTTGAAATCTATTGGTGTATGTGGGCTTTTATCATGACAGGTACCTTTATATATGTACATATACTTTAACCTGTATACCAATAACTTATTTATGATGATATTCATGCATTTGTAACATGGTTGCATGGCAGGCGTGTGCATGTATCACGTGCTACGGTGGAGTGTCTGGGAGGCATGTACGACGTGGAACCTGGTCACGGATACCTGCGGGACCACTACCTCAAGGTGAGAGTTGTGTCTTCTTGTGTTTACATCGTCCTTCACTGTTCTTGCTCCTTGCTAACTACTACTCTGTATCTTTCTTATGGTCTCTCATTCCTTGAGCTTTATTCCTACTACTTGCTGCCCACGATATCTTACACCAAGCTGCTTCTCATTTCCTCTCTTTTCTTGGTCCTTGTTCATGGTACTTGCTGGCTGTCATCCTTACCATGCTCCTCTTCATGGTCTTTTACATGTTAGACCTTGTTTTTGCTCCATGCTGCCTCCATTCCTTGTTTCATGGTCCTCCTCGTTGCATCTCATTCTTTATTTCTTGTCATTTAATGGCAATTGTTTTTAGTCATTGCTCCATGAACTCCTCACTGCATCTCCTTTCTTGGTCCCTGTTCCTTTTCCTTGTAAATTGAGTATCGAGACGACGGTAGAAGTAGACCTTGTTTCCCCTGTGTCTGCCTCCCCATGCTTACAGAGAGGACGAGTCATGAATCCAGCCACAAGTTTGACTGGCACTAGTGTTCGCGCCTAGGATGATTCAAAGCAAACGCACATTCCGAGTCAGCTGGCAGTGGCATCTCACATTGTCATCATAAACATGGATATGTTTCATGTTTTATGGGAACTTTAAGAATACTAAGATTCATAAACAACGGTAAAAGTCAAAAGTTAGAAAATCCAGTCAGTCAAGTGACTGTATTCATTAAACATCGCCTGTTGTCTATCCAAGTTTAACAGAGGACCAGTTCAGAGTAAAAGGTACCAGTCAATCTATGCTTGTTGCTGCCTCCTGGTCCTTGGTTATCGCTGCATGCACCTCACTGTCTCTTGTTTGTTGTTTTGTTGTCTTGATTTAGCCTTTCTGGTACTTAAAATATTTTTGTTTATTGGATAAATAGTTTGCTTGCACCGCCTTTTTCTTTTTTTTTTTCTTTTTGATATTGAAGCTGATGCTGATTCACACCCTTTTTATGATATGCAGAGGTTATTGTGTATAAGCTAATTTACGTAAACCAGAGGGTCAGATTTAGCACCAGTAGCTCGAATAACATTATGAAAACCAGTTTATTTTCTGTATTTATATTTATTACGGTCCTGAATTCATCGACTTTTCCCGGAAAAGATTGCTTTAGCGTTTAACAAGATTGATAGATATATCCATTGTCATGAAAGAAAAGATAAAACATAATTTCAGTAAGTCTTGTAGGGTGGCAAGGTAACACACATGTCATCCACCGTCAGTCTAGGTAAAGTGTCGGGTTAAAACAAACATTTTTCATGTAAATTATTCGTAGATTTTTTAGTTAAGATGGTAATGAAATATTATGAAATGGTATCAGTTGTATCTTGTCCACTGCTGAAGTACTGTATATATACCGTATATGCGTGTGCAAAAGCTCAAGGACGTTTACTGTAGTTCTTTTTTAATATTTTGAAGGGAGGTGGCCAGATTTGCATCGGTTATTGAAAGGCATTTGTACACCTAACTCATCACCTTGTTTATTGCAAAAAGGCCTTGACATAATTGAGAGCTGTACACTTGATACTCAAGCTCTGATGTTAACAACTGCTGGTTTACAGTCGTTAGGAATAATGAGGAAATATTGGCCTCAGAATTGCTCCTCATCGTACTTAGGTTCTCATAACTTTCCTCTTTGAATAGTAATACTTTGATTAGCGTGATAACATGAACTATACATTCTTACAGGACCATGGCGTGGAGACCTTCCTCATCAAGCGAGAGGAACCTCTCCGCCCTCGGCGTCGTGGCCCACGTTTCTCACGCTCCAGACTCTGGTCTGAGGATGAGCGGAACAGCTGCTGCATCTCTCAGGTGGGTCTCTGGTGACCAGTGTACGGAAAATGGAATTAGTCTAACTTTGAGTGGTAGATTTTTTTTCATGAAGGAGTACTTTAACATTCTTGAGCTCTGATATGGTATTTCTGCTACACTGTAACTCTAAGTATTCAGTATCTGATACAGTACATGTCATAATGTAGTTTAGTTACTTGGTGTTGAGGCTTTTCTCTTGAATTAGTCGGTTTCTATCATCTGCATGCACAATTTTGCAACGTAACTGTGATTTCCTCATATCCCAATAAGGGTTGTTCAGGGAAATAAGATAATGTAATTATTAGTGCCATTGTCTTTTGTTCCACACAGAGGGCAACATCAAACGCCATGACAGTATCGAACTCCCCTGTGCATCGTCAACCAAACACACCAACCATCACCACTGAGGCTTGTAATCACCAGCAGGATTCACCAAATAGCACAACCACCCACCAGCCCAACCAGAGTGATAACACAGAGTGTATAAAGAGCCATAGTGTCAACACGACCATTACTATCTCAGGATACACAAACTCCAGTAGGTCGTTCTCCATGGACACGGAAAATGAAGAGGATGGTGCACGAACATCAGAAGGACCTGGGAGCAGAAATGGCTCTCCAACACACTTAGATGAGGAAAATACAACAGGCTGGACCCCTGAAATACCCTTTGGAAATGTAAGTCGATTCCTCAACTTTCATATAGTTCGCATTGATTTGCGTTGACTTTATGTATTTGCCCGGATATTTCAAAGATTATGTGCAATGTTGATTATTCTCTGTTTTATAAGTCTACTTTTATTTAGGGAAAATTTCCGTACAGATGCATTTTCTTGACTTAAAACTCCTGCTTATAGATTACAAGAAAGTCACTGTCTGTGAGGATAAAGATGGGTATGTTTGGTGTTATGATAGTTCCAGCAGTGTTTATGACTGTGAGGCACGTGCGCAAGATAAAGAAAAAAAATATGGAAGAGGATGGCTAGTTTGGAAATGTGTGAGGACAATACGTACAGTGAGGAGGGTTGATCGAATAAGAAATGTTAGGGTAAGAGAGAGTTGTGGTAGAAAGAGGAGCATGTATGAGAGAGCTAAAGGGGATGTGTTGAAATGGTTTGGATAGATAAAAAGGATAAGAGAGTATACATGTAGGAAGTAGAGAGAGGGGCAGAAGGGGGAACCAAATTGAAGATGAAAGGATGAAATTTGAGATTTTTTTTTTCCTTTTTTGCCGAGTCTACAAGGGCAACTGGAGCCCCATTTGAGGCCATATAAACTCTCTCTCTCTCTCTCTCTCTCTCTCTCTCTCTCTCTCTCTATATATATATATATATATATATATATATATATATATATATATATATATATATATATATATATATATTATCCCTGGGGATAGGGGATTAAGAATACTTCCCACGTATTCCCTGCGTGTCGTAGAAGGCGACTAAAAGGAGAGGGAGCGGGGGGCTGGAAATCCTCCCCTCTCGGTTTTTTTAATTTTCCAAAAGAAGGAACAGAGGGGGCCAGGTGAGGATATTCCAAAAAAGGCCCAGTCCTCTGTTCTTAACGCTACCTCGCTAACGCGAGAAATGGCGAATAGTTTAAAAGAAAAAAAGATATATATATATATATATATATATATATATATATATATATATATATATATATATATATATATATATATATATTTTTTTTTTTTTTTTTTTTTTTTTTTTTTTTGCCGCTGTCTCCCGCGTTTGCGAGGTAGCGCAAGGAAACAGGCGAAAGAAATGGCCCAACCCACCCCCATACACATGTATATACATACGTCCACACACGCAAATATACATACCTACACAGCTTTCCATGGTTTACCCCAGATGCCTCACATGCCTTGATTCAATCCACTGACAGCACGTCAACCCCGGTATACCACATCGCTCCAATTCACTCTATTCCTTTCCCTCCTTTCACCCTCCTGCATGTTCATATATATAATGGAAAGGATCACAATTTTGCGCATGATCAATATATTCCTATGAGTCCACGGGGAAAATGAAACACGATGATAAGTTCCCAAGTGCACTTTCGTGTCATAATCACATCATCAGGGGATCATTACACGAAAGTGCACTTGGGAGCTTATCGTGTTTCATTTTCCCCGTGGACTGATAGGAATATATATATATATATATATATATATATATATATATATATATATATATATATATATATATATATATGTATATGCAACTTACGACCATCCGTACATACGACCGAAAAAAATGTAAATTGAAAAAATATTGCGTATAGAAATTACGCTTCGTCGTACATCTGCCAGTGCTAACGGTTGCGTATGATAGTCAATGTCGGACGATCCCTGCTTTGTGAACACCGCATCTTTCAGACTCATTCTCGCTCTCAGTTACCATTCAGTGAGTGCGCGTCATTCACCTGAATCTAACGAATTTTCGTGCTGGATTAAATCCTTCTTGTATTAAACCCCAAAGAAGATAACGAGCAAGAGGAAAAACCCATCGCATGTTGACAGATCTGGCTAGAAGCCGAGGATGTCGCTCGATTTGGAATTGGAAATGAAGACCCAATATGGAAGAGGAAAAAATAAAATAAATGTGAATGCTTGTAACGATCAATTGTCTCATTCGACGGTCTCCACACTTTTAAAGGACAAAGAAAAAATACGTGAAGCAGTGAAAGGTTCAGCAAGTATGAAGTTTACGATAATAACAGTTTTCAAGGGCACATTCACGAAATGGAAAAGTTTATGTTGTGGATGGAAGATCAAATTCAAAAACGTGTAAACACTAAGTTTACTAACAATTCAGGCGAAGGCAAGAAGTCTTTTTGAGACTGAAGGAGCGAGCGGGAGAGGATTACTTCGAGAACTTCACAATAGGCCATCGTTGGTTCAACAGATTTAAAAGATAATAAAAGTTGCACAACGTTAGTGTCTCTGGTGAAGCAGCAATCGCTGACGAAGGAGCTGCCGAAAAATTCATTGAAAGTTTAGATGAATCAATGTGTGAACTAAAGAATTTTAATACAAAGAAGTCATATGATGAAGCTGGTTGATAAAAAAAAAACGAGATACTTATGATAGAAATTGATTAGAATAAAAGAATGCTGTACAGGGATACGAATTCTACATGCCATATGTCCATATGTCCGATTTACGTCCATGTCAAGATCAGGCCTGTTGGTCAAAATGGAACTCGGACGTATGTCGGGAGCATCTTATATATTCTTTTTTTTTTTTTTTATACCTCGTCGCTGTCTCCCGCGTTTGCGAGGTAGCGCATGGAAACAGACGAAAGAAATGGCCCAACCCCCCCCCCCATACACATGTACATACACACGTCCACACACGCAAATATACATACCTACACAGCTTTCCATGGTTTACCCCGGACGCTTCACATGCCTTGATTCAATCCACTGACAGCACGTCAACCCCTGTATACCACATCGCTCCAATTCACTCTATTCCTTGCCCTCCTTTCACCCTCCTGCATGTTCAGGCCCCGATCACACAAAATCCTTTTCACTCCATCTTTCCACCTCCAATTTGGTCTCCCTCTTCTCCTCGTTCCCTCCACCTCCGACACATATATCCTCTTGGTCAATCTTTCCTCACTCATTCTCTCCATGTGCCCAAACCATTTCAAAACACCCTCTTCTGCTCTCTCAACCACGCTCTTTTTATTTCCACACATCTCTCTTACCCTTACGTTACTTACTCGATCAAACCACCTCACACCACACATTGTCCTCAAACATCTCATTTCCAGCACATCCATCCTCCTGCGAACAACTCTATCCATAGCCCACGCCTCGCAACCATACAACATTGTTGGAACCACTATTCCTTCAAACATACCCATTTTTGCTTTCCGGGATAATGTTCTCGACTTCCACACATTTTTCAAGGCTCCCAAAATTTTCGCCCCCTCCCCCACCCTATGATACACTTCCGCTTCCATGGTTCCATCCACTGACAGATCCACTCCCAGATATCTAAAACACTTCACTTCCTCCAGTTTTTCTCCATTCAAACTCACCTCCCAATTGACTTGACCCTCAACCCTACTGTACCTAATAACCTTGCTCTTATTCACATTTACTCTTAACTTTCTTCTTCCACACACTTTACCAAACTCCGTCACCAGCTTCTGCAGTTTCTCACATGAATCCGCCACCAGCGCTGTATCATCAGCGAACAACAACTGACTCACTTCCCAAGCTCTCTCATCCCCAACAGACTTCATACTTGCCCCTCTTTCCAAGACTCTTGCATTTACCTCCCTAACAACCCCATCCATAAACAAATTAAACAACCATGGAGACATCACACACCCCTGCCGCAAACCTACATTCACTGAGAACCAATCACTTTCCTCTCTTCCTACACGTACACATGCCTTACATCCTCGATAAAAACCTTTCACTGCTTCTAACAACTTGCCTCCCACACCATATATTCTTAATACCTTCCACAGAGCATCTCTATCAACTCTATCATATGCCTTCTCCAGATCCATAAATGCTACATACAAATCCATTTGCTTTTCTAAGTTTTTCTCACATACATTCTTCAAAGCAAACACCTGATCCACACATCCTCTACCACTTCTGAAACCACACTGCTCTTCCCCAATCTGATGCTCTGTACATGCCTTCACCCTCTCAATCAATACCCTCCCATATAATTTACCAGGAATACTCAACAAACTTATACCTCTGTAATTTGAGCACTCACTCTTATCCCCTTTGCCTTTGTACAATGGCACTATGCACGCATTCCGCCAATCCTCAGGCACCTCACCATGAGTCATACACACATTAAATAACCTTACCAACCAGTGAACAACACAGTCACCCCCTTTTTTAATAAATTCCACTGCAATACCATCCAAACCTGCTGCCTTGCCGGCTTTCATCTTCCGCAAAGCTTTTACTACCTCTATATATATATATATATATATATATATATATATATATATATATATATATATATATATGATGAGGTGCCTGAGGATTGGCGGAATGCGTGCATAGTGCCATTGTACAAAGGCAAAGGGGATGAGAGTGAGTGCTCAAATTACAGAGGTGTAAGTTTGTTGAGTATTCCTGGTAAATTAAATGGGAGGGTATTGATTGAGAGGGTGAAGGCATGTACAGAGCATCAGATTGGGGAAGAACAGTGTGGTTTCAGAAGTGGTAGCGGATGTGTGGATCAGGTGTTTGCTTTGAAGAATGTATGTGAGAAATACTTAGAAAAGCAAATGGATTTGTGTGTAGCATTTATGGATCTGGAGAAGGCATATGATAGAGTTGATAGAGATGCTCTGTGGAAGGTACTAAGAATATATGGTGTGGGAGGCAAGCTGTTAGAAGCAGTGAAAAGTTTTTATCGAGGATGTAAGGCATGTGTACGTGTAGGAAGAGAGAGAAGTGATTGGTTCTCAGTGAATGTAGGTTTGCGGCAGGGGTGTGTGATGTCTCCATGGTTGTTTAATTTGTTTATGGATGGGGTTGTTAGGGAAGTGAATGCAAGAGTTTTGGAAAGGGGCAAGTATGAAGTCAGTTGGGGATGAGAGAGCTTGGGAAGTGAGTCAGTTGTTGTTCGCTGATGATACAGCGATGATACAGCTGATTCATGTGAGAAACTGCAGAAGCTGGTGACTGAGTTTGGTAAAGTGTGTCAAAGAAGAAAGTTAAGTGTAAATGTGAATAAGAGCAAGGTTATTAGGTACAGTAGGGTTGAGGGTCAAGTTAATTGGGAGGTAAGTTTGAATGGAGAAAAACTAGAGGAAGTAAAGTGTTTTAGATATCTGGGAGTGGATCTGGCAGCGGATGGAACCATGGAAGCGGAAGTGAATCATAGGGTGGGGGAGGGGGCGAAAATCCTGGGAGCCTGGAAGAAAGTGTGGAAGTCGAGAACATTATCTCGGAAAGCAAAAATGAGTATGTTTGAAGGAATAGTGGTTCCAACAATGTTGTATGGTTGCGAGGCGTGGGCTATGGATAGAGTTGTGCGCAGGAGGGTGGATGTGCTGGAAATGAGATGTTTGAGGACAATATGTGGTGTGAGGTGGTTTGATCGAGTAAGTAATGTAAGGGTAAGAGAGATGTGTGGAAATAAAAAGAGCGTGGTTGAGAGAGCAGAAGAGGGTGTTTTGAAATGGTTTGGGCACATGGAGAGAATGAGGAAAGATTGACCAAGAGGATATATGTGTTGGAGGTGGAGGGAACGAGAAGTGGGAGACCAAATTGGAGGTGGAAAGATGGAGTGAAAAAGATTTCGAGTGATCAGGGCCTGAACATGCAGGAGGTTGAAGGGCGGGCAAGGAATAGAGTGAATTGGATCGATGTGGTATACCGGGGTCAACTTGCTGTCAATGGATTGAATCAGGGCATGTGAAGCGTCTTGGGTAAACCATGGAAAGTTCTGTGGGGCCTGGATGCGGAAAGGGAGCTGTGGTTTCGGGCGTTATTGCATGACAGCTAGAGACTGAGGGTGAACGAATGGGGCCTTTGTTGTCTTTTCCTGGTGCTACCTCGCTCACATGAGGGGGGAGGGGGATGTTATTCCATGTGTGGCGTGGTGGCGATGTAAATGAATAAAGGCAGACAGTGTGAATTGTGTGCATGTGTATATATGTAGGTGCCTGTGTGTGTATATATATATGTGTACATTGAGATGTATGGGTATGTATATTTGCATGTGTGGACGTGTATGTATATACATGTGTATGGGGGTGGGTTGGGCCATTTCTTTCGTCTGTTTCCTTGCGCTACCTCGCAAACGCGGGAGACAGAGACAAAGCAAAATAATATATATATCCCTGGGGATAGGGGAGAAAGAATTCTTCCCACGTATTCCCTGCGTGTCGTAGAAGGCGACTAAAAGGGAAGGGAGCGGGGGGCTGGAAATCCTCCCCTCTTATTTTTTTTTTGTTTTTCAAAAGAGGGAACTGAGAAGGGGGCCAGGTGAGGATATTCCCTCAAAGGCCCAGTCCTCTGTTCTTAACGCTACCTCGCTAACACGGGAAATGGCGAATAGTATGAAAGAAAAAGAAAGAATATATATATATATATATATATATATATATATATATGTTCAGGCCCCGTTCACTCAAAATCTTTTTCACTCCATCTTTCCACCTCCAATTTGGTCTCCCTCTTCTCCTCGTTCCCTCCACCTCCGACACATATATCCTCTTGGTCAATCATTCCTCACTCATTCTCTCCATGTGCCCAAACCATTTCAAAACACCTTCTTCTGCTCTCTCAACCACGCTCTTTTTATTTCCACACATCTCTCTTACCCTTACATTACTTACTCGATCAAACCACCTCACACCACACATTGTCCTCAAACATCTCATTTCCAGCACATCCACCCTCCTGCGCACAGCTCTATCCATAGCCCACGCCTCGCAACCATACAACATTGTTGGAACCACTATTCCTTCAAACATACCCATTTTTGCTTTCCGAGATAATGTTCTCGACTTCCACACTTTCTTCAAGGCTCCCAGGATTTTCGCCCCCTCCCCCACCCTGTGATTCACTTCCGCTTCCATGGTTCCATCCGCTGCCAGATCCACTCCCAGATATCTAAAACACTTTACTTCCTCCAGTTTTTCTCCATTCAAACTTACCTCCCAATTAACTTGACCCTCAACCCTACTGTACCTAATAACCTTGCTCTTATTCACATTTACTCTTAACTTTCTTCTTCCACACACTTTACCAAACTCAGTCACCAGCTTCTGCAGTTTCTCACATGAATCAGCTGTATCATCGCTGTATCATCAGCGAACAACAACTGACTCACTTCCCAAGCTCTCTCATCCACAACAGACTTCATACTTGCCCCTCTTTCCAAAACTCTTGCATTCACCTCCCTAACAACCCCATCCATAAACAAATTAAACAACCATGGAGACATCACACACCCCTGCCGCAAACCTACATTCACTGAGAACCAATCACTTTCCTCTCTTCCTACACGTACACATGCCTTACATCCTCGATAAAAACTTTTCACTGCTTCTAACAACTTGCCTCCCACACCATATATTCTTAATACCTTCCTCAGAGCATCTCTATCAACTCTATCATATGCCTTCTCCAGATCCATAAATGCTACATACAAATCCATTTGCTTTTCTAAGTATTTCTCACATACATTCTTCAAAGCAAACACCTGATCCACACATCCTCTACCACTTCTGAAACCACACTGTTCTTCCCCAATCTGATGCTCTGTACATGCCTTCACCCTCTCAATCAATACCCTCCCATATAATTTACCAGGAATACTCAACAAATTTATACCTCTGTAATTTGAGCACTCACTCTTATCCCCTTTGCCTTTGTACAATGGCACTATGCACGCATTCCGCCAATCCTCAGGCACCTCACCATGAGTCATACATACATTAAATAACCTTGCCAACCAGTCAATACAGTCACCCCCTTTTTTAATAGATTCCACTGCAATACTGTCCAAACCTGCTGCCTTGCTGGCTTTCATCTTCGGCAAAGCTTTTACGACCTCTTCTCTGTTTACCAAATCATTTTCCCTAACCCTCTCACTTTGCACACCACCTCGACCAAAACACCCTCTATCTGCCACTCTATCATCAAACACATTCAACAAACCTTCAAAATACTCGCTCCATCTCCTTCTCACATCACCACTACTTGTTATCACCTCCCCATTAGCGCCCTTCACTGAAGTTCCCATTTGCTCCCTTGTCTTACGCACTTTATTTACCTCCTTCCAGAACATCTTTTTATTCTCCCTAAAATTTAATGATACTCTCTCACCCCAACTCTCATTTGCCCTCTTTTTCACCTCTTGCACCTTTCTCTTGACCTCCTGTCTCTTTCTTTTATACATCTCCCACTCAATTGCATTTTTTCCCTGCAAAAATCGTCCAAATGCCTCTCTCTTCTCTTTCACTAATAATCTTACTTCTTCATCCCACCACTCACTACCCTTTCTAATCAACCCACCTCCCACGCTTCTCATGCCACAAGCATCTTTTGCGCAGTCCATCACTGATTCCCTAAATACATCCCATTCCTCCCCCACTCCCCTTACTTCCATTGTTCTCACCTTTTTCCATTCTGTACTCAGTCTCTCCTGGTACTTCCTCACACAAGTCTCCTTCTCAAGCTCACTTACTCTCACCACCCTCTTCACCCCAACATTCACTCTTCTTTTCTGAAAACTCATACAAATCTTCACCTTAGCCTCCACAAGATAATGATCAGACATCCCTCCAGTTGCACCTCTCAGCACATTAACATCCAAAAGTCTCTCTTTCGCACGCCTGTCAATTAACACGTAATCCAATAACGCTCTCTGGCCATCTCTCCTACTTACATACGTATACTTATGTATATCTCGCTTTTTAAACCAGGTATTCCCAATCACCAGTCCTTTTTCAGCACATGAATCTACAAGCTCTTCACCATTTCCATTTACAACACTGAACACCCCATGTATACCAATTATTCCCTCAACTGCCACATTACTCACCTTTGCATTCAAATCACCCATCACTATAACCCGGTCGCGTGCATCAAAACCACTAACACACTCATTCAGCTGCTCCCAAAACACTTGCCTCTCATGATCTTTCTTCTCATGCCCAGGTGCATATGCACCAATAATTCACCCATCTCTCTCCATCAACTTTCAGTTTTACCCATATTAATCGAGGATTTACTTTCTTACATTCTATCACATACTCCCACAACTCCTGTTTCAGGAGTACTGCTACTCCTTCCCTTGCTCTTGTCCTCTCACTAACCCCTGACTTTACTCCCAAGACATTCCCAAACCACTCTTCCCCTTTACCCTTGAGCTTCGTTTCACTCAGAGCCAAAACATCCAGGTTCCTTTCCTCAAACATACTACCTATCTCTCCTTTTTTCACATCTTGGTTACATCCACACACATTTAGACACCCCAATCTGAGTCTACGAGGAGGATGAGCACTTCCCGCGTGACTCCTTCTGTTTCCCATTTTTAGAAAGTTAAAATACAAGGAGGGGAGGATTTCTGGCCCCCCCCCGCTCCCATCCCCTCTAGTCACCTTCTACGACACGTGAGGAATGCGTGGGAAGTATTCTTTCACCCCTATCCTCAGGGATAATATATATACATATATACACATATATACATGCATATACATACATACACACACATTCTGTGACATTATGAACCATTATGTGACATTCATTTTTTCATTCATTTCAAGCTAGAAGTTTCAGTTTTCTAAATTGTTTCTTACATTTTTCATATGTATATATATGTATGTGTGTGTGTGTGTATATGTGCGTATGTATGTGTATGTGTGTGTATGTGTATATGTATATATATATATGTATATTATCCCTGGGGATAGGGGTGAAAGAATACTTCCCACGTATTCCTCGCGTGTCGTAGAAAGCAACTAGAGGGGACGGGAGCGGGGGGCCAGAAATCCTCCCCTCCTTGTATTTTAACTTTCTAAAATGGGAAACAGAAGAAGGAGTCACGCGGGGAGTGCTCATCCTCCTCGAAGGCTCAGAGTGGGGTGCCTAAATGTGTGTGGATGTAACCAAGATGTGAAAAAAGGAGAGATAGGTAGTATGTTTGAGGAAAGGAACCTGGATGTTTTGGCTCTGAGTGAAACGAAGCTCAAGGGTAAAGGGGAAGAGTGGTTTGGGAATGTCTGGGGAGTAAAGTCAGGGGTTAGTGAGAGGACAAGAGCAAGGGAAGGAGTAGCAATACTCCTGAAACAGGAGTTGTGGGAGTATGTGATAGAATGTAAGAAAGTAAATTCTCGATTAATATGGGTAAAACTGAAAGTTGATGGAGAGAGATGGGTGATTATTGGTGCATATGCACCTGGGCATGAGAAGAAAGATCATGAGAGGCAAGTGTTTTGGGAGCAGCTGAATGAGTGTGTTAGTGGTTTTGATGCACGAGACCGGGTTATAGTGATGGGTGATTTGAATGCAAAGGTGAGTAATGTGGCAGTTGAGGGAATAATTGGTATACATGGGGTGTTCAGTGTTGTAAATGGAAATGGTGAAGAGCTTGTAGATTTATGTGCTGAAAAGGGACTGATGATTGGGAATACCTGGTTTAAAAAGCGAGATATACATAAGTATACTTATGTAAGTAGGAGAGATGGCCAGAGAGCGTTATTGGATTACGTGTTAATTGACAGGCGTGCAAAAGAGAGACTTTTGGATGTTAATGTGCTGAGAGGTGCAACTGGAGGGATGTCTGATCATTATCTTGTGGAGGCTAAGGTGAAGATTTGTATGGGTTTTCAGAAAAGAAGAGTGAATGTTGGGGTGAAGAGGGTGGTGAGAGTAAGTGAGCTTGGGAAGGAGACCTGTTTGAGGAAGTACCAGGAGAGACTGAGTACAGAATGGAAAAAGGTGAGAACAATGGAAGTAAGGGGAGTGGGGGAGGAATGGGATGTATTTAGGGAATCAGTGATGGATTGCGCAAAAGATGCTTGTGGCATGAGAAGAGTGGGAGGTGGGTTGATTAGAAAGGGTAGTGAGTGGTGGGATGAAGAAGTAAGAGTATTAGTGAAAGAGAAGAGAGAGGCATTTGGACGATTTTTGCAGGGAAAAAATGCAATTGAGTGGGAGATGTATAAAAGAAAGAGACAGGAGGTCAAGAGAAAGGTGCAAGAGGTGAAAAAAAGGGCAAATGAGAGTTGGGGTGAGAGAGTATCATTAAATTTTAGGGAGAATAAAAAGATGTTCTGGAAGGAGGTAAATAAAGTGCGTAAGACAAGGGAGCAAATGGGAACTTCAGTGAAGGGCGCAAATGGGGAGGTGATAACAAGTAGTGGTGATGTGAGAAGGAGATGGAGTGAGTATTTGAAGGTTTGTTGAATGTGTTTGATGATAGAGTGGCAGATATAGGGTGTTTTGGTCGAGGTGGTGTGCAAAGTGAGAGGGTTAGGGAAAATTATTTGGTAAACAGAGAAGAGGTAGTGAAAGCTTTGTGGAAGATGAAAGCCTGGCAAGGCAGCAGGTTTGGATGGTATTGCAGTGGAATTTATTAAAAAAGGGGGTGACTGTATTGTTGACTGGTTGGTAAGGTTATTTAATGTATGTATGACTCATGGTGAGGTGCCTGAGGATTGGCGGAATGCGTGCATAGTGCTATTGTACAAAGGCAAAGGGGATAAGAGTGAGTGCTCAAATTACAGAGGTATAAGTTTGTTGAGTATTCCTGGTAAATTATATGGGAGGGTATTGATTGAGAGGGTGAAGGCATGTACAGAGCATCAGATTGGGGAAGAGCAGTGTGGTTTCAGAAGTGGTAGAGGATGTGTGGATCAGGTGTTTGCTTTGAAGAATGTATGTGAGAAATACTTAGAAAAGCAATTGGATTTGTATGTAGCATTTATGGATCTGGAGAAGGCATATGATAGAGTTGATAGAGATGCTCTGTGGAAGGTATTAAGAATATATGGTGTGGGAGGCAAGTTGTTAGAAGCAGTGAAAAGTTTTTATCGAGGATGTAAGGCATGTGTACGTGTAGGAAGAGAGGAAAGTGATTGGTTCTCAGTGAATGTAGGTTTGCGGCAGGGGTGTGTGATGTCTCCATGGTTGTTTAATTTGTTTATAGATGGGGTTGTTAGGGAGGTAAATGCAAGAGTTTTGGAAAGAGGGGCAAGTATGAAGTCTGTTGGGGATGAGAGAGCTTGGGAAGTGAGTCAGTTGTTGTTCGCTGATGATACAGCGCTGGTGGCTGATTCATGTGAGAAACTGCAGAAGCTGGTGACTGAGTTTGGTAAAGTGTGTGGAAGAAGAAAGTTAAGAGTAAATGTGAATAAGAGCAAGGTTATTAGGTACAGTAGGGTTGAGGGTCAATTCAATTGGGAGGTGAGTTTGAATGGAGAAAAACTGGAGGAAGTGAAGTGTTTTAGATATCTGGGAGTGGATCTGGCAGCGGATGGAACCATGGAAGCGGAAGTGGATCATAGGGTGGGGGAGGGGGCGAAAATTCTGGGGGCCTTGAAGAATGTGTGGAAGTCGAGAACATTATCTCGGAAAGAAAAAATGGGTATGTTTGAAGGAATAGTGGTTCCAACAATGTTCTATGGTTGCGAGGCGTGGGCTATGGATGGAGTTGTGCGCAGGAGGATGGATGTGCTGGAAATGAGATGTTTGAGGACAATGTGTGGTGTGAGGTGGTTTGATCGAGTGAGTAACGTAAGGGTAAGAGAGATGTGTGGAAATAAAAAGAGCGTGGTTGAGAGAGCAGAAGAGGGTGTTTTGAAGTGGTTTGGGCACATGGAGAGAATGAGTGAGGAAAGATTGACCAAGAGGATATATGTGTTGGAGGTGGAGGGAACGAGGAGAAGAGGGAGACCAAATTGGAGGTGGAAAGATGGAGTGAAAAAGATTTTGTGTGATCGGGGCCTGAACATGCAGGAGGGTGAAAGGAGGGCAAGGAATAGAGTGAATTGGAGCGATGTGGTATACCGGGGTTGACGTGCTGTCAGTGGATTGAATCAAGGCATGTGAAGCGTCTGGGGTAAACCATGGAAAGCTGTGTAGGTATGTATATTTGCGTGTGTGGACGTGTGTATGTACATG
The DNA here is from genome assembly GCF_036320965.1 of Panulirus ornatus. NCBI lineage: Eukaryota > Metazoa > Arthropoda > Malacostraca > Decapoda > Palinuridae > Panulirus > Panulirus ornatus. Next base: position 3,101,168 of record NC_092242.1, read on the forward strand.
TGTATGGGGGTGGGTTGGGCCATTTCTTTCGTCTGTTTCCTTGCGCTACCTCGCAAACGCGGGAGACAGCGACAAAGTATAATAATAATAATAATAATAATAATAATAATATATATACATATGAAAAATGTACATATATACATATATACATTTTCATACTTGCTCACCATTTCCCTTGCACCTTTCTCTTGACCTCCTGCCACTTTCTTTTATATATCTCCCAGTCATTTGCACTCCTTCCTTGCAAGTATCATCCAAAAAAATTTAAAAGACAGGAAACTCTCCTGCAAAGAAACATCCCTTCTTAAGAAGCTTCCTGAAAGATACTTCTTTAACAAAGGTATTGCATAAACATAAAATGTTACTATCACTTCAAAAGCTCTGTTTACACAAATTCCTCCACAGAGATACCTACATAAATATATTCCTCTCTCAAGAGGAAAAACGTGCTCTCCAGAAAGACACTTCCACAGAAACATTTCATGAAGAAGCATTAGTTATGTTAAAGTGCTCCAGAATGCTTCCACATCAAAGAAATCTTTCCCAGTAAGTCCCCATGAAGACAACTCTACCACATAATTCAAAGAAATTTGGAGAAACGATTGCCATAGGGCAACCTTCCTATAAGGAAATATTCTCATCACACACAGTCCTCTCTTCCACAGGGCAACCTCCCTTGAAGATGCCTTTGGGCAACCTCCCTGTAAGGAAATATTCTCATCACACAGTCCTGTCTTCCACAGGGCATCCTCCCTTGAAGAGACATTCCCTTCACAAACAGTCCTCTCTTCTACAAAGATGCCTCAGTGCAAAAACCACTCCTCCAATAAGAATCTCTGAGAAGATTACTTCAGAAAGTAAACTGTTGTGAGGAAAAGCCACACAATATTCTGTCCAATAAAAAAATACACTACCCTAAAGGAAGTTCCAAACATAAACCTCCACCACAATGGCTACAAAGTTACAACACCAGATTTGACTGAATTTACCCCTTAGCAATCAATCTCTTTGCCTAAAAGATCAAACTGAACAACACAAAACCAATAAACTTTTATACTGAACAAAGAACAGCCACTTTATGTATAGGCCTCTCATGATGAACTTGTAATAAGTTGTAACCTTGGTACCTAAAAAATCTTGCTGCAGTCTTGATGTTATGGCAACTTAGATTTTTCCCAGTAACATAATGATCCTCTTTGATTCCACAGTTGTTGAGAATTTGAAAATCTGCTACCTTTTAGTGTTATACCATAAAGTGATTATTCCAGTACTGTTGCCTTTAATCATACACCTGACTATGCTGGAAACTGTTCTTGCTTGTAGAGTAACAGTATTTTGTGGTTATTCATTGTACAGACTACCAAGTATATGTTATAACATGTTTGATCTTTTTTTGTAAAATGCTCTGCATTAAGTAGATTTTCTTACAATGAATACCATAATTTTCATTAAGCAAGTTTGACATGGTGGCTTGTGAAAAAAGTTCATCTTTTCTTGTCTTTGAGGAATTCATTTTTCATATTTTCCACTCTTCTGTCCACTGTGAACTGTTTATGCTTACAATGTATGATACAGGAGTGTATATACATTCCTCAACAATATACTGTATCTGTTTGCCTCCAAACTTTAACTTTCCATATGACTTTGTTATTCATACATAAATACAATTTAAAGTTTTCTCTCATGAGACACTTTTTAAATTATCACCATTCCTTTAATGATCCATATATCATGGCAGCTGGAAATGGACTGGGAGGATGAGGCTTTCCTAGAGGATGAATTCCCTGATATTCTTGAGGAGGAGGATGAAGAAGCAGAAGTTACCCAGTTTACCAACCCCACCAGTAATTTTACACATGAGGTTAGTTAATTAGTTGAAATGGTATACATTATTAATGTCTGAGGACACTATAATTTGTGAGGGTTGTTGATTGATTATTATTAATGTCTGAGGACACTATAATTTGTGAGGGTTGTTGATTGATTAAGACATGATAGGGGAAGAGAGAGGTACAGTAGTTAAGAGTATATATGAGAGCTGAAGAGGGTGTACTGAAATTGTTTGGAAACATAAAGAAGTCTCGAGGAAGGCATTAAAGATGTAAACAGAAGTAAGAGAGCTAAGGTCCAGGGAAAGGCAAGAGGCTTTAATTTATGCACCTTGGATGAGAGAAGGCTGAGGGGTGACATAACAAATAGGTAATGACACCTTACTGTACCTTACCTTCCTGGCTCAAGTACCCTTTCTATTAGCTTCCATGTATGTATAGAATTATTCTTTTTGAGGATTGTCACTTATGATGTAGTACTTCTTCCCTCAGATAGTAAGACTGTGGCACTCCCTTCCTTCATACGCTTTTCCTATAACTTTTCTTCCTTCTCTTCTTCTGTTTTTCCTATGCCCTTTCTATCTTTAAATGTCAGGTCTACAATTGCCTGAGAAGATCACTGACAGGAAAAAATCCAAACTCTTCTATACTTTTGTCAGGAATAGATTTAAAGAACAGCAAATCAGGCCAAAGGATTCAGAGGGTAGAGTTACTGAGAATTGCGAAAAGATATGCATGGAAATGAATGCCAAATTCAAAAGTGTTTTTACAAAGGAAGACACTATAGCCCCAACACAAATGAAATGGAATCAGGAGAGGTCATTGAGAGCATTAAGGTATAGAGTTTTTAAGAGAATGCTAAAGGTTCTTGATCCATAGAGACTTCTGGTCCTCATGAAATTTCATCATATGTGCTCGAGTTACGAGCAGATACACTTACCAAACCTCTGGAAATAATGATAAAGTTATCATTGGAGAAAGGCAAAGTGCTACAGGGATTGTGGAAAATAACAAACATTATACTGGGTGGGAGCATTGAACTACAGATAGTCTCCTTGAAGATTGTGGCCTGTAAGGTATTGGAAAGATAGTGAGAGATGACAACACATATTCAAGAAAAAGGTCATGTGTAAAAAGCTTCTTAGATTTGTATGGGAGAGCATTCTCTGTTTTAGACTAAAGAGAAGCCTGGATGGATTGTTTGTGTCTGGACTGCTAAAAAGCATTTGACACTGTATGACATTGGAGGCTGATTAAGAAGCTTGGTCACCAGGCATGGGTAAGGGGGAAGGTCCAGTGGTTTGAAGATTATCTTAGTGGAAGGGAACAAAGGACGCATGTCAGTGTAGCCTTCTCAAAATGGGTGAAGGTCAACAGTGGAGTGTTGCAGGGCTCTGTTTTGGGATCATTACTTCTCTTGATCTGTATAGATAACCTTCCAGAAGGTATGTACTCCTATCTGAATATGTCTGCAGGTGATGCAAAGGTCTTGAGGGAGGTGAATGAGAAGGATTGCATCACTTACAAGGGAACTAAGACAGATTCCGAATTTGGTCTAACACATTGTTGATGACAGTCAACCTGAGTAAATGTAAGAAAGTGATGATGGGAAACAATTAAAGACAGTCTTAGTATTACCTAGCAGGAAATAAGCTTCAGGAATCTGTGTGAGGGGATTTTAGAAGTTAACATCATCCTTAACCTGTTGGCAGAATGCCATGTTAGGTGATTAGGGGAGACAAATTGTCTGCTGACAAATATTAATATAGCTTTTTAGTGTGTGGAGAAGGAAATTTTCAGCAACCTCTTCACATCCTTATCAGGCCAAAGTAGAGTATGCTCCTCAAGTTTGGTTACTACACATAAAGTGCAAAGAGGTTAAAAAGAAGAACTAGAAGAGGGCATTAAAGATAGTGCCAGAACTAAGGTTAACAGGTTGTAGATGAAAAGCTAGAAGCTTTAAATTTGCCCACCAAGAAAGAGAAAAGAGTGGGAATTGACTTGATCATACTTGAAAGTTTCTAAACCAGAAAGATGATGTAGGATAGGGATCCACAGCTTTTTTAACTTCTGAGCCACTTTACTGGCCAATAAGCAGTGTTTGGCTACAGCTACCACAAAGGTAATCATGCAACATGTCAAAACTTATTTTCAAAGGATTGAATAATGAAATGAGCAATCAGAGATGCTGAACCATAGTACACATTCAGATATATAGAACAAAATCAAACTAGCACATGAAACCACATAGAAAAGGCAACATAAAACTGCCCTTTTTTCAATACTAAATAAGGTATAACAGATGAGGACCAATAAAAAGCAGGGCACATTTACTATAATGCCATAATGCTATTCTTTCAAAATCTTTTACCTTTCTCCCCTGTTTTTTCCATCTTTCAGTTATCTCTGTTTCTTGTTTACCCAAAATGCAGTTAAGAAATTGAAATTGGTCACCTCAAGCTTGCAGGCCACACATCACATATTTTGTCTGTCTTCTTCCAGCCAAGTGTATGAAATTCCTTGCCACATGCAGCCAAATATAAGGGTTTCAGACCCCCTGATGTTGACAGTGACATTTTTTTTAGGGATAGAATAATCAGACGACATTAACTGAAATTAAGTGGGAAACTTGTTGCAAGAGATGTAAATAGGTAATTTTATAAGATTAGTGGATGAATGAATTAAACTGAATGAGGATGTGGTTAATAAGGAACAGCATCCTGAAATTTAAAAGGTATGATTGCAGAAAATATTCAAGAATGAGAATCCATGAGTGTAAAACTATGACTTCATACAGTACAAGTAGGTAATTACAAGAAGCTGAAATGAGCAGAACATATCTCATAGTCTGAGTTTTACTGTAATTGTATCATTGGATGGTTTGCTAATATTGTTCATAATGTATATTTGTATTCATCACTCCTCATGAGACCACATGCCAAAATTATTGTTTTAGCCATTATATTTTTCAACAGATTTTATGTAATACATTTGTTGATTTGAAAACAGTATGTGCATTAAACTCTGTTCTTTGTTTCTCCTGTAGGTCGACAACTTAATGGACAATAGCATAGAAATAGAATCCAACAAGCGGATGAGGACTGAACACATGCATCCTGTCTCTCTGACCTTCAAGGATCTTGAAATGGAAGATATGTACCACCAGGTCCGCGCTGATTTGTTGAAGAGCAATGTTGTCTGTACCTGCATCATTTGGGCTCTTATTGTCATCTGCCAGTCCATTGTGGTGCAAGAGTAAGTCAAATGTGGTCCCTTGTCATGGACGGCTAGGATACTGTGATGTGGAGCTGTCATAGGTTGTCCTTTATCACCACTTGCTTGTCCAATTTGAACCAAGAAGGGTACTTATGGTGTAAGGCAAAATCATACCTAGTCAGTTGTTACTGTGTACCAAAGCAGGATGTTCAAAATAAACTGTAATGTATAGGTCTTTGTCAAATTGTGCCTGGACCTTGTCTTGTATGAGTTCATTTTATGTGGGACCTTATTTTAGGGATAGGGAAGAAGGAAATCTCCTCACATATATCCTGTGCATCATAGAGGATAGCTAAGAGGAGGAGTTGGGGGCAGGAAATCCTTCCCTCATATATCAATCAGGCTTTAAAATTTGAAGTGGAAGAGCTAAGCAAGGGCCCTTCTTTGATGGGTTGGTCATCTGTTTTCTTACTTCCTTGCTAGGCAGGAAAGGCAAGCAAGAATAACTAAGTGTTATCTTGTCATAGTCTCCCTGGATATTGTCTTTATTGGGTAAATCGTTTGCTATCTAATCTTCCTAAGCACAGCCTTGTGAAAGTAATTAATTTGTTGCACATGTAATCAAGTGTGTAGACAGTCTTAGAAATTACTTTTTTTCCTTTGCTATGCATGAAATACTTCAGAGATCCTCCTTACTAACTATCTGGTCTTTAACATTGGAGTGAGTTCGAGAGTTGTTTTGCGCTATAATATTTAATGTCACCAGCTTTTTGGCCAGCCAAACAGTGATATGAAATGAGACATATTTGGTCTCATTTTCACCTTCCATGCTATTGGCATTTTCCTTATCCTACATGCCATACATATATGTATATAACATATAAAGTGTTCACAAAAAGCTTGTACACCTCCCCACACATTTTCAGAGGTCACACTTACATTTTAGTACTCTGTCATCTCTCCTTTGGCCTAGATTACCATCTGCAGACACCTGGGCATGGAACAGGGATGGTTCCTGAAGTACTCTAGGTCCATGTTTTGGGTCCATAGGGTCTTGATCTGAATGAGGTGAGGCACTTATAAGTACTGCAGGAAGCAGCCACCTGATCATGCATTCTGAGTGCCCAATGTACCAAGAAATGTTATGTGTACCCACATCATCTTGCTTCCAGGTAAGAATTTGGGCTTTCTCCTCCGTAGAAAGGAGAGAGCCAACCATCTTGAAGTACAAGTGGAAGAAATACAAAAATCAGAAGCAAAATACCCAAAAAAGGAAGTGGCAGCCTAGAAGAGTTAAGAAAAAACATTGTTCCCTTAAGATAGCTTGAGGTGCATTGTTGGTGCTCAATCCATCAGAAACACTATTCTCAGTGACCAAATGTACAATGATTTCATCTTGAGAGTGTCACATGCTTTTACCCACAATTAACCTTAGCTATGTATCACCTTTATATATAAATGGGGGGTGGACAGTGTTTTTTGCAGACTTTGAAAATACTTGGGATTTTGCAACAGCAATAGACCCCTCTTATTCAAACCACTCCATCATAACCAACCCCTTACCTGAGTCCTTAGTTGAAATTAGAAGAATACCCTCATCCCTCACACCTATGAAATCTGCTCTCACAGATCAGAGACTCGTACTCATAGATCCCCCCTTTCCCAACAAGTACAGCAGTAAAACTTGTACAGACTGAAATGATCTGATATACACTTAACAACTATCCTCCTAACCCATCTGAAACTACACTCCCCAAATGAACAAGTTACCTTCTACCTCCTTTGCTCAGGACACCATTTGTTGCACCTACTTTACAGACAGTTTCAGTAAAAGCCCTTTTATGCTCAAGATGCAGCCATTACAGTGAAAAACCTGAACACTTACTCCTCAGTTGCCATATGTTCTCCACACTTAAACACACAATATCACCACTCCACTGTATGACCTTTTTTTCCTGCCCGGTGAACACAGCAAGCCTATAGAGCTCTGCAGGAGCCCCATCGAAGGCACTTCTGAGTCATGAAACTTAAACATATAGTATATAAGAGGAAAAAGTAAAGGTGCAGGAATTTATTTGAAGAAGCTGGTAGTCAAGAGAGGAGTATTCGGGCAAGTTGCACAGAATTTAAAAGTGGTAGATGGACCACTGATAAGGAAGCTGTGTAAATATTTTTGGAGAAGAAATAATCATTATAAAAAGACATTCATCTTTTTCTAAATTAGTGTATCTGTGAGTTACCATGTCCAGCTTGTATGAAACCTGATTATGCATGCTTACTAAAATTGCTGTTTTTAGGTGTTAGATATGCAAAATTCATCTTTGTCATCCCCTGACAGTTATTATGCATGTCTTTTTTTTTCTTTATCATATAGCGAGACCTTCTTGGCATTGATCTTCAAAAATACCATTTCATTTACATTCCATACTTCTAAGAGAGAGTCACAAATTTGAATTTATGAGGAGCTTTGCAGTATATCTTCCTGTGTTATGCCCCTACTTGAAAACTTTAAAAATCCTCCTGCAGTTATCATGATCACTTCTGTACTAACATTCTTTCATAACCTATTTTCTAATTTTCTTGAGTAGTGCAGGGTTCCTCAACTTACAATCATCCAGCCTATGAACACCCATACTAACAAACAAGCTCCATAAAATTTTATTCCTGATCCACCATAAAATTGATTATTCATATTTACAGATTGCAGAACTAAAATGTGCATCTTTTTTTATTAAGTATTGCTTAATTTGATGTTCTACAAACATCATTTATTTTGGAATGTATCTAATTCATTATTATGGTCAGGTATAGGTATTCACTCAAATTTTGTGCATTTCTCTATTTTCCATCTTAGTAACATTTCAATGTACAAACATGGGTAGTTATATAACCTGTTTGTAAGTCAGAAACCCCATATTGTTACAGTGATACAACTGTAAAGGTGCAAAATTGAGACCAGCTGGAAGAATTCATTTGACACAATTTGATTGTTGCTCTGACTCTTGCATAATGTGGAGTGTGAAAACAAGTTATCAACCATAAGACTTGGAAATCATCCAACCATCCATCCTTGTTTAGATGTAGAAAACATAAATGAATATCACGATAAATAAAACCATCAGAAATATTTCATATTTTGAGAAAAGGAAATAGTTTTGAACATTTTTGCTTATAATCCTACATTTTTAAGCATCATCATTGTCATACATGCTGTTCCACAGAATCGAAGCAGAATAACACATGCAAAGTTTTATTTGTGGTCCTCGTCACTGTCATAACCACAAATACATTGTGTCATAGGATCCTTACTAAAGAAAATTCTGGATGTTTTTGGTCTCTCCCATAAGTGAAGCAGTTTCCAACTTAGTGATATGCAAGAAATTGATATGTATTATATTAAGAGAATGCACTGGATATGCTAGTGATATAATCACTTCATTGTGCACATTAAAGTTAAAGTAGAATTAGGTAAACAAAAGAATCAAAATTTTAGAAAATGTGCCTCTACAAATCATTTCTTGAGTTTCAGTCCATGTAGTTGGCCACTAAATGGGGCTACAGAATTCACTAGGAGAAAATATGCCTTTATGAAAATTTAGTTAATTTTAAGGGTTCTTTTAAAAACCTTGGAAGACTGCTTCTTTAAAGGCAACCAAGATAGACTGACTCCTTCATTCAACATATAGTGTATAATGAACATTCATTGGAGAAAAGATCCTGTTAGTTACAGATGTTGTTTTGACAGTTCTTAAACTCTCTCTATCCAAAAAAGTACCTTTCTATGTAACCAAGATGGGCTGACTCTTTTGCTTGACATACAGTCTATAAGCTTCTCATAGCATTGATTGTACACCTACATCCCAGAGATTGCTTCTTCTCAAGCATTTCCCTTCTAATCCATATAAGGGGGTCAGAGATGAAATATTTTTAGCATATGCTTTACTGAATGAATTTTTATATTAATCCATTTCAATTTTGTTTATTTTTACAGTGTGAAGGTGTTGTTAGCACCTTTCTTGCCTGCAACAGTCATTCTAGCAGCAGGTCTGTTATTAGTCATGGCTGAAGAATTCCCACATCTGCCCATGAATCTTCGCCGCCTGTCCACTCGTCTAGCAAGGGCAACTTTTGGAAGGAAGGCCTTCATTTGTGCCCTCATGGCCATCATATCTGTGCCATCTATGCTCACTCTGGTAAGTCTGATGTATACAAATGATTAATCAAGATTATAGTGGTAAATGCTGTAATGGATTAAGGGATCTGCCATTCCAGTTGTTAAAGCAGTTATAGATGTAATGTTGTCAGTTGGTAGGCAGCCACCATCTAGGGAGGTATTTTACTCTTACTACTTGCCTGGGTATTCAGAGGGCTAGCGAAGGCTGTGTAATGAGCACTCAAGTTGTCAAATAGCACTCCTCTGACCCAGGTAACTGTCCCTTTTTTTCTTCACCCCTCATGTGGACTGCTGGCATTCTCTCCATGAACATGCGATCACTCCGTGTCACAGATGGTACTTGACAGGATTTAATTCACACAATTTATTCTCTGTAATTCTAGATTTTCCTGGGGTGAGCACTATGCTTTACCCCTGTGTTTTGAAAAAGTGGTTGGAGCAGTGGATAGATGTAGTAAGTAGGAACATAATGCAGGAGCATTAGATATTAACATTAGGTTGCAGTGGTAGGAAGGAACATAGGCAGGAGCATTAGGGAGTAGTAGGTTGGAACATTTGGTAGAATTAGGTGGTTGGACTTAGGTAGGAGAAGTAGTAGGGTAGAATATTAAGTAGAATTATTTGGTTAGAACTTTAGGTAGGAGCCACTGGAAACACAGTGCAAGAGTTGCCCTCTGCCAATGCATGTTAAAGCACCAAAGGCTAAGTAGCAATAGAGTTCATCAGTCAAAGAGACTTACTGTGGCAACCCCCTTGAGGGAGTTCCCAGAGAGATTGGGTGTCATAAGATATAGGTAAATAGGTGTAATGTAGTATTAGAGAAAAATTTATTTGAATCGTTGCAGAAGACTGACATGATCATTTTCATGCCTCTGCTTATTTACCTATTTGTGCAGCACGAGGGTTAACTATAAACCTGTGAGACCCCACCTCTTGAGATATGGCCCCATTTCTTGTTTCTTCATCTTTTTGCTTATGTATTGTCTACTTTTTTAAGTAGGCTGAATGTGTTGGAAGAGATCATGTTTTAGGTAAGATGAAAATGGAATAAGAATTAATGAGGGAAGTAATATAATCTTACAAATTTGACAAGGGATGACTGAATGCATATGTTCAATTATTTACTGATTTTTTTTTTCAAGGCAAATTTCACAGTATCAAAAACATGAGTGCCTCATTATAAACATAACTCATGTTGAAAAATGGGCAGTCACCTAGAGTATACACCTGTCTTGTATGATTAAAGGTATTTCTTTATTTCTTTCACCATGTATTCTTTCAGTGTATGGAGTCCCCCCTTTTTTTTTTACCTGCATGAATATATATTTTCTTAACTGTTAAATGGGTTTTGAAAATGAACATTACAGATAATCCAGACCTTCAAAAATATTCATTTTATCAAATATTCTCATCAGTATATGAAAGGTAACAAATTTTGTCCTTAAGCACAATGAAAACACAGCTGATGTCTTGAGCATCATGAATGATAAATAGTAACTGTCTAAGCTGGACTTTATTTCTTTATGATGTACTGATAATTTTAGATTTTGGCATTGCCAGATTCTTTCTTGCATGTGGTTATGCCACTTGTCAAAATTCATCTTTGGTGAGATTCCATTATCATTGGATGTAAGGGTGTACTGGACATTTTCATCAGAGAGCTAACTGAGCTAAGGTAGTGCACCCTTTCACTGAAACTAATTGTAATGCAGTCATGAAGTTGCAGGAGACCCATATAAGGAGTCCTAGAGTAAAATAGTAAAAAAATTAGGTTATTTTCCTTGTTAATCATAAAATCAAAAACTGGTATCTTCCTCTCACTTCCCTATTCAAATGTAAATTGAGCACTGCGAGCCAGTAAACTTTGAGAAGAATTCACCAAAATTTCCATCGTTATGCAAAATAGAAAATTAATTGCGTCAGTTTCTTTCTCACACAAGTATGACGCATGATATGGACATAATAATGTGATCAGGGTACACCATAGAACAGTTTTTGGAGCTTGACTGTGGATGAGGGCATCTGGTTTTGTTGCATTATACATAACAGCTATAGATTAGATGTGATCAGATGAGGCTGTTGTTTGTCTGTTCTTGGCATTATCTCAATAAGGCAGGAAATGGTAAGCACGTGTGAAAAAAATTATAGCTTACCTTATCTTCTTTTATATTTTTTCCCCAAAACCTTAATTTACCCCACATTTGTATCATACTTTGCTCTCTTTTATGCTTTTTCTTGCTGCTTCTTAATCTTATATTTTCACTTGTGTCAGCACCATACTTCTCCCCCACACTTCTTTATTTGTCATCATTACTTTATATCCAGTCAAAACTGGGTTGATCAGGTACATAAAACCTCTGCAGTACTCTTCATACACATTTTTAACCATTGATCAATATATTATTGTGAACCTTAGAATTCCAGTCACATGAAAGTGCTCTTTATTATTTCACTTTAATGCAGAACTTATTTATGAGATGAGACCATTGTATCCATTCATACCAACTCCATACTCAAAACACTGCCATTGCCTCTGATCCCCTGGTCACGCTACCATCTTCATCTAAAATATCTTTTTCCCTAGTCAGTGCTCTCAACACATCCAACCTTATGATGGTCTTATCATGAGAATTTTTCTTTCAGATCCTTGTGGAGTCAGATTGCATCAAGGAAACAAATACTTCTCAGGTTTCCCAAGACTCTGCAGTGACTCATGATATATCTAGTGTCACTGTGATGGGAAAACATAATCGTGCAGAGCCTATACAGTCACTTAAAGAAGGCAGTCCAGTTTTAGTGAAAGATGATGGCAACTACAACCTGCCCTTATCCTTGTTAAAAGAAACAGAATACATTGCTTCACACAGAAGCACCATCAAAGATATTAGAAATTTCTATCGCACAACATATATACGTGTTCCAATTCTAAGGACTTCCAATATTCATTATAATTCAGGTAGCATGGATTCTTTAGGCAGTTTAGAAGAAAGTTATACAGTACACAAAATAAGAAATAAGCGAAAACTTTCTGAAAATACTGATTTTTTAGTTTCTGAGAAGCCAAATCTTGTTAATAGGTTCATACACAATGTTTCTGTAAACAGTACTCCATCAGGAAGTGCTCCTTCCAACATAGACTTTCTCACAAAGTTGATAAGTAAAGAAAGAGACTTTACCATTGCAAGAAAAATTCATAATTCTACAAGTGCCAAAGTTAAAACTAGAACGTTTCCCATTCAACTTAAAAATCAGAAAAGCAGTAGTTATGGCAACGACTTGAGAACTAGAGTGCGTCGCCATGGTGATAAAAAATTAATTAAGGTTGACATAGACAATGTACATGATACAGCAATTTTTGATGCACAGGTGAATAAATCAGTGGTATACACCGGACAAGAAAATGTGGACTTCGCCAGTTTTTCCTTTGATCTTCTGAACATGAACAATGGAACTGCTTCACACAACAACCTCACTCACCTAGAGCCACCTCCATACTGTGTGTATCCACAGTACTTTGTCTATACATGGGTGTTATGCATGGTTGCATTAGCATCCTTCCTAAAGTTAAACTATCTTGTCAAGACAGTTGTGTTGGTGTTTATGCTAACCTGCTATGGTTTTCTCATCATTGAATGCAGCACTATTTTCGATCCTGTCCAAAGGTAATGTGAAAGTAATTTTCAATTGATTCTTCAGCTTTTATTTTTTTTTTTTTTTTTTTTTAATTTGTCGCTGTCTCCCGCGTTTGCGAGGTAGCGCAAGGAAACAGACGAAAGAAATGGCCCAACCCCCCCCCCCCATACACATGTATATACATACGTCCACACACGCAAATATACATACCTACACAGCTTTCCATGGTTTACCCCAGACGCTTCACATGCCTTAATTCAATCCACTGACAGCACGTCAACCCCGGTATACCACATCGCTCCAATTCACTCTATTCCTTGCCCTCCTTTCACCCTCCTGCATGTTCAGGCCCCGATCACACAAAATCTTTTTCACTCCATCTTTCCACCTTCAATTTGGTCTCCCTCTTCTCCTCGTTCCCTCCACCTCCGACACATATATCCTCTTGGTCAATCTTTCCTCACTCATTCTCTCCATGTGCCCAAACCACTTCAAAACACCCTATTCTGCTCTCTCAACCACGCTCTTTTTATTTCCACACATCTCTCTTACCCTTACGTTACTCACTCGATCAAACCACCTCACACCACACATTGTCCTCAAACATCTCATTTCCAGCACCTCCATCCTCCTGCGCACAACTCTATCCATAGCCCACGCCTCGCAACCATACAACATTGTTGGAACCACTATTCCTTCAAACATACCCATTTTTGCTTTCCGAGATAATGTTCTCAACTTCCACACATTCTTCAAGGCCCCCAGAATTTTCGCCCCCTCCCCCACCCTATGATCCACTTCCGCTTCCATGGTTCCATCCGCTGCCAGATCCACTCCCAGATATCTAAAACACTTCACTTCCTCCAGTTTTTCTCCATTCAAACTCACCTCCCAATTGACTTGACCCATGGAATGCTGAAATGGTTTGGACATATGGAAAAAATGAGTGAGGAAAGGTTGACAAAGAGGATATGTGCATAAGTGGAGGGAATAAGGAGAATGGATGACCAAAATGAAGATGAGAGGATGGTGTGAAAAAGATTTTGAGTGATTGGAGCTTGAACATACAGGAGGATGAAAGGCATGCACAGGATAAGGTGAATTGGAACAATGTGGTATACTGGGGTCAACAGGCTGTCATTGGTCTAAATCAGGACATGTGAGGCATCTGGGGTAAACCATGGAAAGGTCTGTGGGGCCTGGTTCTGGATAGGGAGCTTTGGTTTCACTACACTACACATGACAGCTAGAGAATGTATGTGGATGTGGCCTTTCTTCGTCTATTCCTGGCACTCCTCGCAAAGCGGGAAACAGCAGTCAAGTAAAAAATAAATGTGTGTGAGTGTGTGTATGTGTACGTAAAGATCACACTAGTCTGTGCTGTTGACTTAATTCATTCCATGTCATGAAATGATAATTGCAGGAGTTCTGAAGGTTCATTGAAACTACAATATACTGCATGTCTCATGGAAGAAATCTGCCTCATCCAATGTATACAATTCAAAAATATTTCGACACCCATCACAAACATACATTCAGTTGACCTTCTTACTGCCATGTCTGAGCAGAAACTGAGAAATAAATGACGGGACTAATACAGAAAATATGGTAAGGGTGGAGTGAGGATAGGAAGGGTTAGGTTCTGAGAAGTGGTTGACCTGGGTGGCAAGACAGATGTTCCTTTAATATGCTATCCTGTCCTAACAGTTCATTCATAATGGTTTGGTTGATGATGGGATGAGCTTTAAAGTTGCCCAGGGATACATTAATATTAATAACTTTAATATCCCTTGTTAACTTTAAAGTTCATCCCATCATCATCTAAATCATTATGAATGAACTATCAGGACAGAATAGCAGAAGGAACTTAACTGAACATGCATCTCACCACTCAGGTCCCCCCCACTCCATCCAACCCTTCCTAATCTCACTCTGCCACACTTACCTTACTATCTTCAATGGTCCTGTAACTTACTTCCCTGTTTCTGCTCAGACAGGGCAGTAAGAAGGTTTACTAACTTGTGTTTGTGTAGGTTGTTGAAACTTTGTATACACTTGATAAGGGAGATTTCTTCCATGAAACACATATTGTATTGTAAAGTTACAATAATCCATTAGAACTCCTGCTGGTGCGATTATCCCCACAAGGAAAAAAAAAATATATATATTTTTTTTATACATATTTGTCATTTCACATGTTAGCATTAAGAACAGAGGACTAAGCCTTAGAGGGAATATCCTCACTTAGCCCCCTTCTCTTCCTTCTTTTGGAAAGTTAAAAACTAGGGGAGGATTTCCAGTCCCCTGCTCCCATTTGTATTAGCCACCTTCTACAACATGCAGGGAATACTTGGGAAGTATTCTTTTTTCCCTATATATTACTGACGTTTCACATGTATGGGAAATGTCTGGGGTAAACCATGGAAAGGTCTGTGGGACCTGGATGTGGGTAGGGAGCTGTGGTTTCAGTGCATTACCCATGACAGCTGGAGACTGTGTGAATGAATGTGGTCATTTTGTCTGTTTTCCTGGCACTGCCTCGCTGAAGCAGTGGGTAGCAATGCTGTTTCCTATGGGGTAGGGTAGCACCAGGAATGGATGAAGGCAAGCAAGTATGAATATGTACATGTATATATATGTCTGTGTATGTGTATGTATATATATATATATGTATATGGTATATGTTGATATGTATATATATGTATGTGTGTAAGTGTATGGGCATTTATGTATATATTCAAGTGTAAATGAGTGGATGGGCCATTCTTCGTCTGTTTCCTGGCGCTACTTAGCTGACACGGGAAACGGCGCTCAAGTATAATAAAAAACACATTAGCGAGGTAATATTAAACATACACTTTTCTAAGCTCATGGTGAAAGAAGAAGCTAGAGATTATTAATCTTGACACAAACTGTTAATTCAAAAATTTTTTTCAGTGGGATAACCCTACCAGCTAGAATGGCTGTGCTTTTGGTGCTGTTTTTCTCTATGGTGTCATACCATGGACGCCTGGTTGAAATTACCTCTCGACTTGACTTTGTCTGGAAACAGCAAGCTTTAAGGGAGCTGACAGATATGAGTGAATGTCGCCTATACAATACCCAGTTACTGAAGAACATCCTACCAGACCATGTTGCTAATTATTTTCTCTCAGAAGATCGAAAAGGGGAGGTGAGATATCCTAAGAATTTTGGTTAGCTACAAGTGATGACAGATAGATTAATTGTATTGACCCTTTTCTTTCTGCCTCACCTACACGTGGATTGCAGTCATTTTGTACACAGAGTCTCTCCTTGTCATACTGGACAACACTTAACTCACACAACTCATTCTTCATGAATCTAGATTTTCCTGTTAAGGGCCTGTTAAGGGTGAGGCACCTGGATGCTGGGAAGTGGCACTGAACTTCAACAGTTATGGAGACTGTTTTGTAAAGGCCAGCCACATATAAAAGTTTCCAAATGGAACAGGCATCATATATATATATATATATATATATATATATATATATATATATATATATATATATATATATATATATATATATGTTTATTATTTATTTTGCTTTGTCGCTGTCTCCCGCGTTTGCGAGGTAGCGAAATATATATATATATATATATATATATATATATATATATATATATATATATATATATATATATATATATTTTCTTTTTTTCTTCTTTCAAACTATTCGCCATTTCCCGCATTAGCGAGGTAGCGTTAAGAACAGAGGACTGGGCCTTTGAGGGAATACCCTCACCTGGCCCAATTCTCTGTTCCTTCTTTTGGAAAATTAAAAAAAAAACGAGAGGGGAGGATTTCCAGCCCCCCGCTCCCTCCCCTTTTAGTCACCTTCTACGACATGCAGGGAATACGTGGGAAGTACTCTTAATCCCCTATCCCCAGGGATATATATATATATATATATATATATATATATATATATATATATATATATATATATATATATATATATATATATATATATTTTTTTTTTTTTTTATACTTTGTCGCTGTCTCCCGCGTTTGCGAGGTAGCGCAAGGAAACAGACGAAAGAAATGGCCCAACCCCCCCCCCATACACATGTATATACATACGTCCACACACGCAAATATACATACCTACACAGCTTTCCATGGTTTACCCCAGACGCTTCACATGCCTTGATTCAATCCACTGACAGCACGTCAACCCCGGTATACCACATCGCTCCAATTCACTCTATTCCTTGCCCTCCTTTCACCCTCCTGCATGTTCAGGCCCCGATCACACAAAATCTTTTTCACTCCATCTTTCCACCTCCAATTTGGTCTCCCTCTTCTCCTCGTTCCCTCCACCTCCGACACATATATCCTCTTGGTCAATCTTTCCTCACTCATTCTCTCCATGTGCCCAAACCACTTCAAAACACCCTCTTCTGCTCTCTCAACCACGCTCTTTTTATTTCCACACATCTCTCTTACCCTTACGTTACTCACTCGATCAAACCACCTCACACCACACATTGTCCTCAAACATCTCATTTCCAGCACCTCCATCCTCCTGCGCACAACTCTATCCATAGCCCACGCCTCGCAACCATACAACATTGTTGGAACCACTATTCCTTATATATATATATATATATATATATATATATATATATATATATATATATATATATACATATGGATATATATATATATATATATATATATATATATATATATATATATATATATATATATATATATATATATATATTATCCCTGGGGATAGGGGAGAAAGAATACGTCCCACGTATTCCCTGCGTGTCGTAGAAGGCGACTAAAAGGGGAGGGAGCGGGGGGCTGGAAATCTTCCCCTCTCATTTTTTTTTTAATTTTCCAAAACAAGGAACAGAGAAGGGGGCCAGGTGAGGATATTCCCTCCAAGGCCCAGTCTTCTGTTCTTAACGCTACCTCGCTAACGCGGGAAATGGCGAATAGTTTGAAAGAAAAAGAAAGATATATATATATATATATATTTATCACTCGTTTCTGCAAACCATAGAAGAGGCAGTGTATATAGTCAGGAGACAGAAAAGTCAGGGAAGTGTGCAAAGCACCCTAAGAGGGCAAAAATTGTCCAATCATGAAAAAGCAGATTTTAGATAAGATTTAATTAGATGAGGAGCATACAGCATGACTACAGAAGGTAACAAAGGTGGGCCACAATGCAAATATTGGAAGATGTGTATAGGGGAGCTACCAGGTGCAAGTCCGGTGATTTTTAGGTTGGAAAAGGACTGACTCCAAAGAGGAAAGGAAGCATGAAACACAGTTACTTGACATGATGGACTTACTAAGTAATGGTCTAGATGTACAAGAAGTTCAGAGATTTGACAATAGAGGCAAGACACTAAAAGCCACTAAGGATTACCTTTAGTATGGACATATGTAGCCAAGACATGCTTAAGTAGACCAATAAACTTGCCAAAAAGGAGTTCAAAGGAGTGTTGGTTGGGAAATATACACCAAGAGAGAGAATGAGACAAGGAAACCAGGGAAAAGGCAAAACAAGAGGAATCAGATGCAGGTACAATACTCCTGGTTCTTCAAGAAGGCTAGGATTAATCAATACTACATGTCTTAGGCTCAAGGTTTTGCATACATTCAGACTCAGTGGTTGTAAATGGAAAGGACCAAGAGTTCCTGATGAAATTACCTCATATGTACTGAGGGAATGTGTGGAGGCAGTTGCAAGGACACTTAAGAGTACATTAAGGAAAAGCTCCAAATATGGAAGAGGTAAACAACAACATCAATTCAAGGAAAAATTGTGCATTATGAATCAGCAAGACTTTAGAGAGAGTGAACTCTGCCCTTGAAGAGATGGATGGACTGGAAGGATGGATGGAGAGGTGGACTGCCAGAATGTCTTCCACACTGTAACCCACTGAAGGTTGATGTAGAAGCTAGAAATAACAGGTAGATTCCCTATGTAAAAATTACCTTAGTGGAAGGAAGCCGAGGATGCAGGTAAGAGCTTTCTCAATATGGGATAAGGGTGCCACTGGAATGGTCTTGGGCCTATTACTGTAACTTACCTGATGGACTGTACATTTACCTAAACATGTTTGCAGATAATGGTAAGGTCATGAGAGACACTAAAGTATCTTGTGGCAAATAAGCTACAGGAATCTGCAAGGAAGAATGTGCAAGATACATGTTGCCTTAGTGCCACATTAGAAGTGTCAAAGAGGCACAGACTGCTAACAAATATTATAACTGCCTTCAACCCTTCTCATGCACATGTATTGGCGGAACATAAAAGCTGTATTTACCATTACTTGGTAGTGACAAGCAGGAAAACTACACAGATTTTGGTGGTAACAGACACAGTGAGACATGGTGGAGATGCATATGGTCCATCAGTGACAGCTGCGAATGTGCATTTCACTTGCATTTAATGCCCAGATTTATGAGTTACGGGCATTTATGGCCAGTGTTGGTCATGTCTTTTCAAGACTCATTACCCAACTTATATTTAGCATGAATTTTGAAATATTTTTTTATATATTCATTCTATTCAACACCAATTCTATACCTATGTATGAAATACGAGTAGAGTGTGAAACCCAGTTCAAGAAAAAGAAAGAAGCAAATCTTTCAGTATCCTCCCTAAAATAATTTTTAGTTTAAAAGTTGTTATATATCATGTATGGAATGAGACTAAAAGGTGAAAACAAGTTTAAAAGAAAGAGAGAAACATCATCTTATTCTCCCCTCTTATTAGAAGCTGTTGGATGTGTCGTCCACACCCTCTACTATTCGCTCGGTTACGGTACAGGCCACCACAAAAGTATTAATATATCTTTCTGTGTATTTTCTCTACTCTTTGAAAACTTACTTGTCATTTGTTTTTCACACCATGAAGGACTTTATAGACCAATCATGCTATGAAAGGGTTATATAGCCAACATTTGCTGTACCACACTACAAGAGAGTAATGTTTTTGTACAAAACTAAGCCTGCACTTACCTTTGCCATCCATAGCTGTTGAGTGGCATTTTCCTCAACAAAAAGCATTAGCTTCTTTCATAGCCTGAACAGGTCAATTAATGTTTTTGTTCGTTTAAGCCATCTTTCTATCTAATCTATCTATATCTCTGACACTTGTTCCCTTTGGGAACTTCTTTAAGGGGATGCCCACATCAAAAGATATAACATTCCCTTCCATCCTTAACTGGTTGTGGAGCTAACCTTGGCTATGAATGTAACAGAAATGCATTAATTTTAGAGAACTGCCTCCAAATTCCGTGGATATACCTTTTTGAGTCATACAGAAAGAAATAGTGGCACAGTTTATGATCAAACAGTCATGGATGAACATTCGTTACTTCACTTAATATATGTCTCTTAATCTTCCAGGAACTGTTTTCAAAGGCTTTTGAAAATTCAAAAGTATATATGTATAAAATTAAGCCAATAGTTACCATTGCTAACCATAAACTGCTGTTTGGCATCTTAAGACTAAAAGGATCAGCCAAAACAGATTGTTTTTGCTCTGTCCATAACAGATAACTTCCTGCCTTGTTGTGAAGTAAACCTTCGTCTTGAAGTGTAAATGAAAAGCACTGTTTCCATAGTGAAACCTCCAAACTAATCAGAATATAATATAGTACCATATTCACACAAAGAAATAGTGGTAAAGATTATGGTCAAAATTATTATGGATGAACATTTGTTTTTCACATAAAACTGATAGTTATATATATTTTCCAGGAACTGTTCTCAAAGGCATATGAAAATGTTGGAGTACTGTTTGCATCAATACCCAACTTCACACAGTTTTACTCTGAGGATGTTAACAGAGGGATGGAATGTATTAGACTTCTCAATGAAATTATAGGTGAGTAAATTTCATACATTATTTCCTGTTGGGTTGCGTGAAACAGATAGTGACAATTAATAATGAATTTGGATGCAAGTGAGGGAAAAATTGTGAAAATGAGAGAGAGGGAGACATCCTTACGATGGAGTTATTCATTATATGATGAGGAAATTTTAGATTGAATAGGAAAATGGCGATAGTATATGAATGAAAGATGAGTAAACTCATGACAGTTATGGTATGGGAAGGAAAAATATTTGATTAAAAAATAAAATGTTGAATATGATAATTAATTGTCAAAAGACACTCAATGATCGTGAGCACTTTTGATTAAAGTTTGGTTAGGGTTAATATGAAAGTACTAATTACATTATTCACTAATGGTGAGGTAGCAAGTTATGGAAGGTGAACATGCACAGAAGCTATTTTAAAAGAATAAGGGATAGAAGACTGCAGCACTGTTGCAATAAAATGGGATTTTAAGGAAAGAAGTTTCGTTTTTAAGCTTCGTCATATAAAAAGGTCCGTGACTTTTTTGGGTGAAATCTGCAACATCTTTGTCATCAGTGATGTTGAAACTTGATATATAGCATAAAATGTTTGCAGGTTTAGAAGGGATGGTGCTGTCCTCTTTTAACTTGTATTATTGAGCTTTGGACCTGAGGCATAAAGTAAATGGCTGCAGGATTATGAGAATTACCACTCAACCCAACTGAGCATGGAATGGTGAATGGTGTGTTAGTTGTGACTGGCATGGTGATGTTGTCATTCTTCATAGAAAAAATCATTGCTTGCTTCCCCTTTAACCATAAATCCCTGTATGTATACTTGTAGGGGGTCATAACAGCCTCTGTCCATGTTTTGAATTTTTTACCCCATAAAAGGGTCCACCTCAAACACCTTGTATGTGAGGGTCTTAGACATCTGTTGAATATCCACCTGGGCCTTGCAAAACTGCTGTGGCTTTACTCTTCTCCTGACTGTCCTTACTTAGACATATGAGCCCCTCTAATTCCTCTTAAAGGCCGTTGAAATTCCTCTTTTCCCACATCATTTGCCAACCTTGCAATCCTTTGTATCTCTTCACCCACTGTGGGGAGGATTTTGAAGTCATCCCAGAGGATTTTAAAGTCATCCACCACCTCCCTCAACAACTTCCTCCAGCATGCATTCTAAGTTGTTGACTTGATTTCTACACTAGATTCCTTTCTTGGGGGGAATACAGTGGGTGATATCATAGTTTTACCAGCAATCACTGACTGTAATAGAAGGGTCACTCTCCATCTCATCCAAGATTCTCTTAAAGTTATCAAAGGCATAGTATGACATGAAGGTCACAGTGATCCCTTGATCCATTGGTTGAATGAGAGAATTTATGTAAGGAAGTTAGAATTGAGCGAGGAAGTTACATTAGGAAGTTAGAATTTCAGGGGAGATCAAGAGGAACTGGTTTGTATTTTGTTAACAAAAGAAAAGAATGACTAGTGTGAATTGTGTCATGGCTGGTTGTCAGAAATTCTTCATGGGTCATGTCATTATATAGCAAGAAATAGAATCCAATAACTTTACAGGGGACAAAACTCATATATTGTATACTGCAAATGTTCTCGCCATGTACATACACAAATTGACCATTAGATTACGCGACACTTAGCTTTTCCTAGTATACTAATTCAAGTTTACATAAAAAATTAATCTTGTAAAGGTTTTACAAACCATTTTCTGGGGTTATATGTTTTATCATACTGATATGTCCACAGTAAGAGAGGTTTACAACAGTGAAGTTTTTGGTTATTAATACTCCCACAAATTAGCTTTCTTTATACATCAGCTTCTGTAATTATCGTGGTACTTCTCAGCAGCTTACATGTGAAGATACTCTTTGTCTGTTTGAGCTGAATCATAATGTTATTCATGCATTGGCATAAACTGAATCCATATGGGAAAGTGTTAAGTCTGTTACTCATTCTTAGAAAATTTAACATAGTATATCCACACCTTATAGCTGACTTTGATGAGCTGCTGGATGAAGACCGCTTTGCCTGTATTGAAAAAATAAAGACCATCGGAAGTACATATATGGCTGCATCTGGACTTAATCCCACTGAGAAGGTCAGTATCACATCACTTCATCACTTGAAAAATTCATTGCATCCTTTATTCATGGAAGTATATAATTTGGCTAATTAAACTATGGATAGGATAGAAAGAGCACAGCTACATGTTGTTGTGAAGAAATGTAAGAGCCCAAGAATGTTTGATGAAATTTTCCATGATATGTTTGGCATAGTGTATACGATTATTTTTCCTCCATTTCCTGTACAAGTGATGTCACAATGAAAACAGATGATAGAGCCTGAAAGGGGAAATCCTCTCTTGGCTCCTTGCTCCATTCTTTCTTTTGGAATGTAATACAAGATGAGAGGACTTCCAACCACCCAATCCCACCCCTCTTTGTCGCTTTCTACAACACACAGGGAGTACATGGGCAGTCTCTTTTTCCCCTATCCCCAAGGATATAAATGTGTATGTATTTATTGAACACAAGTGTAAGTTGAAAAGAAATAGCATCAGAAAACTTATATTTTTGGCTCTTGTCTTTCATTTATTTAGACTAATATTTTTGGCTCTGTCTTTCATTTATTTAGACTAAACATGCCAACAAAGATTAAAGTTTATGAAGACTTCATTTATCCTTCCGCTCTTTAGTCATCCTTTAACACAATAACCTTATAATGTCCTTCCAAACTCATAATGCCAGTTAGATGGCCTTTACCATCCTCTGCCTTTTCTCAGTAGTCTAATCACATAACTCTCCTTTCTGATCTTTCCCACAATTTCTCCTGTTCTTTCCTCTTCTCCCTCATTACCATGCCAAATATATGTTTTACTCACATACATCCAACCTCCCATCTTTAAATCCTCATTAGTTTTTCCATCTTTTTTCTCCTTTCATACCCCTCAGATTAAAGGATTCTCACATCTTGGCCTCATTTCTTCCTGCCATTCCTGCCTATGAGACCTGAACAGTGATAAATTGCCCACTTGTGTCCCCTACAAGGGTTTACTCGCTAGGATCAAACCAAACATTGTGTACCCCAGAAGTTGCCAAGATTAGCTTTTTTGTCCAATACAGAACCCATAAGAACTTCAAAGAAATTAAATTAATTTTTTAAAAATTTACAAGAATTACAAGATCAAGAGGAAAATGGAGCTAAATTATCAGAAAAAATATACCAGAAATTGAAGCTTATGGGGAAAATTTGAAAATTAAGATCTAGAGAAAATACAGAGGGACCATTAAAAGTTCACAAGACAAGGTAAAGTTTAAATACAAAAATATATAAATGTTAAGAATATCCCCAAGGAATTCCTCTGGTATGTAAGACAAAGAATGTAAAAGATACTATTGGACCATTAAAATCAAACATGAAGTAACTGATGACTACAAAGTCTTGCTAAATCAAGGCTTCAGCTCTGCATATACAATTTAAAAATCATACATACCTCACTCACATACACATGTATATACATACACGTCCACACACGCACATATACATACCTATACATCTCAACATATACTTATATATACACACACAGACATATATACACGTGTACATAATTAGTACTGTCTGCCCTTATTCATTCCCGTCGCCACCCCGCCACACATAAAATGACTACCCCCTCCCCCCGCATGTGCACGAGGTAGCGCTAGGAAAAGACAACAAAGGCCACATTCGTTCACACTCAGTCTCTAGCTGTCATGTATAATGCACCGAAACCACAGCTCCCTTTCCACATTTAGGCCCCACAAAACTTTCCATGGTTTACCCCAGATGCTTCACATGCCCTGGTTCAATCCATTGACAGCACGACGACCCCGGTATACCACATCATTCCAGTTCACTCTATTCCTTGCACACCTTTCACACTCCTGCATGTTCAGGCCATGATTGCTCAAAATCTTTTTCACTCCATCCTTCTACCTCCAATTTGGTCTCCCACTTCTCCTTTTTCCCTCCACCTCCGACACATATATCCTCTTCGTCAATCTCTCCTCATTCATTCTCTCCATGTGACCAAACCATTTCAATACACCCTCTTCTGCTCTCTCAACCACACTCTTTGTATTACCACACATCTCTCTTACCCTTTCATTACTTACTCGATCAAACCACCGCACACCACATGTTGTTCTCAAACATCTCATTTCCAACACATCCACCCTCCTCAGCACAACCCTATCTATAGCCCATGCCTCACAACCATATTACATTGATGGGACCACTATTCCTTCAAACATACCCATTTTTGCTTTCAGAGATAATCTTCTTGCCTTCCACACATTCTTCAACACTCCCAGAACCTTCACCTCCTCCCCCACTTTATGACTCACTTCCGCTTCTATGGTTCCATCCACCACCAAATCCACTCCCAGATATCTAAAACACTTCACTTCTTCCAGTTTTTCTCTATTCCAACTTGCCTCCCAATTGACTTGTCCCTCAACCCCACTGTACCTAATAACCTTGCTCTTATTCATATTTACTCTCAGCTTTCTTCTTCCACACACTTTACCAAACTCAGTCACCAGCTTCTGCAGTGATTCAACCGAATCAGCCACCAGCGCAGTATCATCAGCGAACAACAACTGACTCACTTCCCAAGCCTTCTCATCCACAATAGACTGCATACTTGCCCCTCTCTCCAAAACTCTTGCATTCACTTCCCTAACAACCCCATCCATAAACAAATTAAACAACCATGGGGACATCATGCACCCCTGCCGCAAAGCGACATTCAGCGGGAACCAGTCACTTTCCTCTCTTCCGACTTATACACATGCCTTACATCCTCAATCAAAACTTTTCACTGCTTCCAGCAACTTGCCTCCCACACCATATACTCTTAATACCTTCCACAGAGCATCTCTATCAACTCTATCATAAGCCATCTCCAGAGCCATGAATGCTACATACAAATCCATTTCTTTTTTTAAGTATTTCTCACATACATTCTTCAAAGAACACCTGATCCACACATCCTCTACCACTTCTGAAACCACACTGCTCTTCCCCAATCTGATGCTCTGTACGTGCTTGACCCTCTCGATCAATACCCTCCTATTTAATTTCCCAGGATTATTCAACAAACTTATACCTCTGTAATTTGAACACTCAACTTTATCCCCTTTGCCTTTTTACATTGGCACTATGCATGCATTCTGCCAATCCTCAAGCACCTCACCATAAGCCATACATACATTGAATATCCTCACCAACCAGTCAACAACACAGTCACCCCCTTTTTTAATGAATTCCACTGCAGTACCATCCAAACCGACCGCCTTTCCAGCTTTCATCTTCGCAAAGCTTTCACTACCTCTTCTCTGTTTACCAAACCATTCTACGTGACCCTCTCACTTTGCACACCACCTCAACCAAAATACCTTTTACCTGCCACTCTATCATCTAACACATTCAACAAACCTTCAAAATATTCACTCCATCTCCTTCTCACATCACCACTACTTGTTTTTACCTCCCCAGTAGCCCCCTTCACCGATGTTCCCATTTGTTATCTTGTGTTACGCACTTTATTTACCTCCTTCCAAAACATCTTTTTATTCTCCCAAAAATTTAATGATACTTTCTCACCCCAACTCTCATTTGCCCTCTTTTTCACCTCTTGCACCTGTCTCTTAACCTCTTGCCTCTTTTTTTTGAAAATCTCCGTCATTTCCACTATTTCTTTGCAAAAATCGTCCAAATACCTCTCTCTTCTCTTTCACTAATAATCTTACTTCTTCATCCCACCACTCACTACCCTTTCTAATCTGCCCACCTCCCACACTTCTCATGCCATAAGCATCTTTTGCGCAAGCCATCGCTTCTTCCCTGAATACATCCCATTCCTCCTCCACTACCCTTACGTCCTTTGCTCTCACCTTTTTCCATTCTGCACTCAGTCTCTCCTGGTACTTCCTCACACAAGTCTCCTTCCCAAGCTCACTTACTCTCACCACTCTCTTCACCCCAACATTCTCTCTTCTTTTCTGAAAACCTCTACAAATCTTCACCTTTGCCTCTACAAGATAATGATCAGACATCCCTCCAGTTGCACCTCTCAGCACATTAACATCCATAAGTCTTTCTTTCACGCACCTATCAATTAACATGTAATCTAATAACACTCTCTGGCCATCTCCCCTACTTACATACGTATACTTATGTATGCCTCTCTTTTTAAACCAGGTATTCCCAATCACCAGTCCTTCACCATTTCTATTTACAACACTGAACACCCCATGTACACCAATTATTCCTGCAACTGCCACATTACTCACCTTTGCATTCAAATCACCCTTCACTATAACTTGGTCTTGTGCATCAAAACTGCTAACACATTCACTCAGCTGCTCCCAAAACACTTACCTCTCAGGATCTTTCTTCTCATGCCCAGATGCATAGGCACCAATAATCACCCATCTCTCTCCATCCACTTTCAGTTTTACCCTATCACATACTCCTACAACTACTGTTTCAGTAGTGCTACTCCTTCCTTTGCTCTTGTCCTCTCACCAACTCCTGACTTTACTCCCAAAACATTCCCAAACCACTCTTCCCCTTTACCCTTGAGTTTCGTTTCACTCAGAGCCAAAACTTCCAGGTTCCTTTCCTCAAACATACTACCTATCTCCTTTTTTCTCATCTTGGTTACATTCACACACATTTAGACCCTCCAATCTGAGCCTACAAAGAGGTTGAGCACTTCCCGCATAACTCCTTCTATTTCTCCTTTTAGAAAGTTAAAATACAAGGAGGGGAGGCCTTCTAGCCCCCTGCTCCTGTCCCCTTTAGTCGCCTTCTACAGCATGCAGGGAATGCATGGGAAGTATTCTTTCTCCCCTATCCCCAGGGATATATATAAATTTCTTTTTTTTTGCTGTATCCCACGTTAGCGAGATAGCATTAAGAACAGAGGACTGAGCCTTAAAGAGGGAATATCTTCACTTGGCCCCCTTCTCCGTTCCCTCTTTTAGAAAATTATAAGTGTGAGGGGAGGATTTCCAGCCCCCCTGCTCCCTATATATATATATATATATATATATATATATATATATATATATATATATATATTTTTTTTATTTTTTTTATTATACTTTGTCGCTGTCTCCCGCGTTTGCGAGGTAGCGCAAGGAAACAGACGAAAGAAATGGCCCAACCCACCCCCATACACATGTATATACATACGTCCACACACGCAAATATACACACCTACACAGCTTTCCATGGTTTACCCCAGACGCCCCACATGCCCTGATTCAATCCACTGACAGCACGTCAACCCCGGTATACCACATCGCTCCAATTCACTCTATTCCTTGCCCTCCTTTCACCCTCCTGCATGTTCAGGCCCCGATCACACAAAATCTTTTTCACTCCATCTTTCCACCTCCATATATATATTTTTTCTCTTTTTTTTTTTTTTTTTTTTTTTGTCGCTGTCTCCCGCGTTTGCGAGGTAGCGCAAGGAAACAGACGAAGAAATGGCCCAACCCACCCCCATACACATGTATATACATACGTCCACACACACAAATATACATACCTACACAGCTTTCCATGATTTACCCCAGACGCTTCACATGCCCTGATTCAATCAACTGACAGCACGTCAACCCCGGTATACCACATCGATCCAATTCACTCTATTCTTTGCCCTCCTTTCACCCTCCTGCATGTTCAGGCCCCGATCACACAAAATCTTTTTCACTCCATCTCTCCACCTCCAATTTGGTCTCCCTCTTCTCGTTCCCTCCACCTCCGACACATATATCCTCTTGGTCAATCTTTCCTCACTCATTCTCTCCATGTGACCAAACCATTTCAAAACACCCTCTTCTGCTCTCTCAACCACGCTCTTTTTATTTCCACACATCTCTCTTACCCTTACGTTACTTACTCGATCAAACCACCTCACACCACACATTGTCTTCAAACATCTCATTTCCAGCACATCCATCCTCCTGCGCACAACTCTATCCATAGTCCACGCCTCGCAACCATACAACATTGTTGGAACCACTATTCCTTCAAACATACCCATTTTTGCTTTCCGAGATAATGTTCTCGACTTCCACGCATTCTTCAAGGCTCCCAGAATTTTCGCCCCCTCCCCCACCCTATGATCCACTTCCGCTTCCATGGTTCCATCCGCTGCCAGATCCACTCCCAGATATCTAAAACACTTCACTTCCTCCAGTTTTTCTCCATTCAAACTCACCTCCCAATTGAATTGACCCTCAACCCTACTGTACCTAATAACCTTGCTCTTGTTCACATTTACTCTTAACTTTCTTCTTTCACACACTTTACCAAACTCAGTCACCAGCTTCTGCAGTTTCTCACATGAATCAGCCACCAGCGCTGTATCATCAGCGAACAACAACTGACTCACTTCCCAAGCTCTCTCATCCCCAACAGACTTCATACTTGCCCCTCTTTCCAAAACTCTTGCATTCACCTCCCTAACAACCCCATCCATAAACAAATTAAACAACCATGGAGACATCACACACCCCTGCCGCAAACCTACATTCACTGAGAACCAATCACTTTCCTCTCTTCCTACACGTACACATGCCTTACATCCTCGATAAAAACTTTTCACTGCTTCTAACAACTTGCCTCCCACACCATATATTCTTAATACCTTCCACAGAGCATCTCTATCAACTCTATCATATGCCTTCTCCAGATCCATAAATGCTACATACAAATCCATTTGCTTTTCTAAGTATTTCTCACATACATTCTTCAAAGCAAACACCTGATCCACACATCCTCTACCACTTCTGAAACCACACTGCTCTTCCCCAATCTGATGCTCTGTACATGCCTTCACCCTCTCAATCAATACCCTCCCATATAATTTGCCAGGAATACTCAACAAACTTATACCTCTGTAATTTGAGCACTCACTCTTATCCCCTTTGCCTTTATACAATGGCACTATGCACGCATTCCGCCAATCCTCAGGCACCTCACCATGAGTCATACATACATTAAATAACCTTACCAACCAGTCAACAATACAGTCACCCCCTTTTTTAATAAATTCCACTGCAATACCATCCAAACCTGCTGCCTTGCCGGCTTTCATCTTCCGCAAAGCTTTTACTACCTCTTCTCTGTTTACCAACTCATTTTCCCTAACCCTCGCACTTTGCACACCACCTCGACCAAAACACCCTATATCTGCCACTCTATCATCAAACACATTCAACAAACCTTCAAAATACTCACTCCATCTCCTTCTCACATCACCACTACTTGTTATCACCTCCCCATTTGCGCCCTTCACTGAAGTTCCCATTTTCTCCCTTGTCTTACGCACTTTATTTACCTCCTTCCAGAACATCTTTTTATTCTCCCTAAAATTTAATGATACTCTCTCACCCCAACTCTCATTTGCCCTTTTTTTCACCTCTTGCACCTTTCTCTTGACCTCCTGTCTCTTTCTTTTATACGTCTCCCACTCAATTTCATTTTTTCCCATGCAAAAATCGTCCAAATGCCTCTCTCTTCTCTTTCACTAATACTCTTACTTCTTCATCCCACCACTCACTACCCTTTCTAATCAACCCACCTCCCACTCTTCTCATGCCACAAGCATCTTTTGCGCAATCCATCACTGATTCCCTAAATACATCCCATTCCTCCCCCACTCCCCTTACTTCCATTGTTCTCACCTTTTTCCATTCTGTACTCAGTCTCTCCTGGTACTTCCTCACACAAGTCTCCTTCCCAAGCTCACTTACTCTCACCACCTTCTTCACCCCAACATTCACTCTTCTTTTCTGAAAACCCATACAAATCTTCACCTTAGCCTCCACAAGATAATGATCAGACATCCCTCCAGTTGCACCTCTCAGCACATTAACATCCAAAAGTCTCTCTTTCGCGTGCCTGTCAATTAACACGTAATCCAATAACACTCTCTGGCCATCTCTCCTACTTACATAAGTATACTTATGTATATCTCGCTTTTTAAACCAGGTATTCCCAATCATCAGTCCTTTTTCAGCACATAAATCTACAAGCTCTTCACCATTTCCATTTACAACACTGAACACCCCATGTATACCAATTATTCCCTCAACTGCCACATTACTCACCTTTGCATTCAAATCACCCAACACTATAACCCGGTCTCGTGCATCAAGACCACTAACACACTCATTCAGCTGCTCCCAAAACACTTGCCTCTCATGATCTTTCTTCTCATGCCCAGGTGCATATGCACCAATAATCACCCATCTCTCTCCATCAACTTTCAGTTTTACCCATATTAATCGAGAATTTACTTTTTTACATTCTATCACATACTTCCACTACTCCTGTTTCAGGAGTACTGCTACTCCTTCCCTTTTTCTTTTTTAAACTATTTGCCATCTCCCGCGTTAGCGAGGTAGCGTTTAGAACAGAGGACTGGGCCTTTTTTGGAATATCCTCACCTGGCCCCCTCTGTTCCTTCTTTTGGAAAATTAGAAAAAAAAAAAAAGAGAGGGGAGGATTTCCAGTCCTCCCGCTCCCTCCCCTTTTAGTCGCCTTCTACGACACGCAGGGAATACGTGGGAAGTATTCTTAATCCCCTATCCCCAGGGATAATATATATTTTTTTTTTTTTTTTTTTTTTTTTTTTTTTTTTTTATACTTTGTCGCTGTCTCCCGCGTTTGCGAGGTAGCGCAAGGAAACAGACGAAAGAAATGGCCCAACCCCCCCCCCATACACATGTACATACACACGTCCACACACGCAAATACACATACCTACACAGCTTTCCATGGTTTACCCCAGACGCTTCACATGCCTTGCTTCAATCCACTGACAGCACGTCAACCCCTGTATACCACATGACTCCAATTCACTCTATTTCTTGCCCTCCTTTCACCCTCCTGCATGTTCAGGCCCCGATCACACAAAATCTTTTTCACTCCATCTTTCCACCTCCAATTTGGTCTCCCTCTTCTCCTCGTTCCCTCCACCTCCGACACATATATCCTCTTGGTCAATCTCTCCTCACTCATTCTCTCCATGTGCCCAAACCATTTCAAAACACCCTCTTCTGCTCTCTCAACCACGCTCTTTTTATTTCCACACATCTCTCTTACCCTTACGTTACTTACTCGATCAAACCACCTCACACCACACATTGTCCTCAAACATCTCATTTCCAGCACATCCATCCTCCTGCGCACATCTCTATCCACAGCCCACGCCTCGCAACCATACAACATTGTTGGAACCACTATTCCCTCAAACATACCCATTTTTGCTTTCCGAGATAGTGTTCTCGACTTCCACACATTTTTCAAGGCTCCCAAAATTTTCGCCCCCTCCCCCACCCTATGATCCACTTCCGCTTCCATGGTTCCATCCGCTGACAGATCCACTCCCAGATATCTAAAACACTTCACTTCCTCCAGTTTTTCTCCATTCAAACTCACCTCCCAATTGACTTGACCCTCACCCCTACTGTACCTAATAACCTTGCTCTTATTCACATTTACTCTCAACTTTCTTCTTTCACACACTTTACCAAACTCAGTCACCAGCTTCTGCAGTTTCTCACATGAATCAGCCACCAGCGCTGTATCATCAGCGAACAACAACTGACTCACTTCCCAAGCTCTCTCATCCCCAACAGACTTCATACTTGCCCCTCTTTCCAAAACTCTTGCATTCACCTCCCTAACAACCCCATCCATAAACAAATTAAACAACCATGGAGACATCACACACCCCTGCCGCAAACCTACATTCACTGAGAACCAATCACTTTCCTCTCTTCCTACACGTACACATGCCTTACATCCTCGATAAAAACTTTTCACTGCTTCTAACAACTTGCCTCCCACACCATATATTCTTAATACCTTCCACAGAGCATCTCTATCAACTCTATCATATGCCTTCTCCAGATCCATAAATGCTACATACAAATCCATTTGCTTTTCTAAGTATTTCTCACATACATTCTTCAAAGCAAACACCTGATCCACACATCCTCTACCACTTCTGAAACCACACTGCTCTTCCCCAATCTGATGCTCTGTACATGCCTTCACCCTCTCAATCAATACCCTCCCATATAATTTGCCAGGAATACTCAACAAACTTATACCTCTGTAATTTGAGCACTCACTCTTATCCCCTTTGCCTTTATACAATGGCACTATGCACGCATTCCGCCAATCCTCAGGCACCTCACCATGAGTCATACATACATTAAATAACCTTACCAACCAGTCAACAATACAGTCACCCCCTTTTTTAATAAATTCCACTGCAATACCATCCAAACCTGCTGCCTTGCCGGCTTTCATCTTCCGCAAAGCTTTTACTACCTCTTCTCTGTTTACCAACTCATTTCCCTAACCCTCTCACTTTGCACACCACCTCGACCAAAACACCCTATATCTGCCACTCTATCATCAAACACATTCAACAAACCTTCAAAATACTCACTCCATCTCCTTCTCACATCACCACTACTTGTTATCACCTCCCCATTTGCGCCCTTCACTGAAGTTCCCATTTGCTCCCTTGTCTTACGCACTTTATTTACCTCCTTCCAGAACATCTTTTTATTCTCCCTAAAATTTAATGATACTCTCTCACCCCAACTCTCATTTGCCCTTTTTTTCACCTCTTGCACCTTTCTCTTGACCTCCTGTCTCTTTCTTTTATACGTCTCCCACTCAATTTCATTTTTTCCCTGCAAAAATCGTCCAAATGCCTCTCTCTTCTCTTTCACTAATACTCTTACTTCTTCATCCCACCACTCACTACCCTTTCTAATCAACCCACCTCCCACTCTTCTCATGCCACAAGCATCTTTTGCGCAATCCATCACTGATTCCCTAAATACATCCCATTCCTCCCCCACTCCCCTTACTTCCATTGTTCTCACCTTTTTCCATTCTGTACTCAGTCTCTCCTGGTACTTCCTCACACAAGTCTCCTTCCCAAGCTCACTTACTCTCACCACCTTCTTCACCCCAACATTCACTCTTCTTTTCTGAAAACCCATACAAATCTTCACCTTAGCCTCCACAAGATAATGATCAGACATCCCTCCAGTTGCACCTCTCAGCACATTAACATCCAAAAGTCTCTCTTTCGCGTGCCTGTCAATTAACACGTAATCCAATAACACTCTCTGGCCATCTCTCCTACTTACATAAGTATACTTATGTATATCTCGCTTTTTAAACCAGGTATTCCCAATCATCAGTCCTTTTTCAGCACATAAATCTACAAGCTCTTCACCATTTCCATTTACAACACTGAACACCCCATGTATACCAATTATTCCCTCAACTGCCACATTACTCACCTTTGCATTCAAATCACCCAACACTATAACCCGGTCTCGTGCATCAAGACCACTAACACACTCATTCAGCTGCTCCCAAAACACTTGCCTCTCATGATCTTTCTTCTCATGCCCAGGTGCATATGCACCAATAATCACCCATCTCTCTCCATCAACTTTCAGTTTTACCCATATTAATCGAGAATTTACTTTTTTACATTCTATCACATACTTCCACTACTCCTGTTTTCAGGAGTACTGCTACTCCTTCCCTTTTTCTTTTTTAAACTATTTGCCATCTCCCGCGTTAGCGAGGGTAGCGTTTAGAACAGAGGACTGGGCCCTTTTTTGGAATATCCTCACCTGGCCCCCCTCTGTTCCTTCTTTTGGAAAATTAGAAAAAAAAAAAAAAGAGAGGGGAGGATTTCCAGTCCTCCCGCTCCTCCCCTTTTAGTCGCCTTCTACGACACGCAGGGAATACGTGGGAAGTATTCTTAATCCCCTATCCCCAGGGCCCAGACGCTTCACATGCCTTGCTTCAATCCACTGACAGCACGTCAACCCCTGTATACCACATGACTCCAATTCACTCTATTTCTTGCCCTCCTTTCACCCTCCTGCATGTTCAGGCCCCGATCACACAAAATCTTTTTCACTCCATCTTTCCACCTCCAATTTGGTCTCCCTCTTCTCCTCGTTCCCTCCACCTCCGACACATATATCCTCTTGGTCAATCTCTCCTCACTCATTCTCTCCATGTGCCCAAACCATTTCAAAACACCCTCTTCTGCTCTCTCAACCACGCTCTTTTTATTTCCACACATCTCTCTTACCCTTACGTTACTTACTCGATCAAACCACCTCACACCACACATTGTCCTCAAACATCTCATTTCCAGCACATCCATCCTCCTGCGCACATCTCTATCCACAGCCCACGCCTCGCAACCATACAACATTGTTGGAACCACTATTCCCTCAAACATACCCATTTTTGCTTTCCGAGATAGTGTTCTCGACTTCCACACATTTTTCAAGGCTCCCAAAATTTTCGCCCCCTCCCCCACCCTATGATCCACTTCCGCTTCCATGGTTCCATCCGCTGACAGATCCACTCCCAGATATCTAAAACACTTCACTTCCTCCAGTTTTTCTCCATTCAAACTCACCTCCCAATTGACTTGACCCTCACCCCTACTGTACCTAATAACCTTGCTCTTATTCACATTTACTCTCAACTTTCTTCTTCCACACACTTTACCAAACTCAGTCACCAGCTTCTGCAGTTTCTCACATGAATCAGCCACCAGCGCTGTATCATCAGCGAACAACAACTGACTCACTTCCCAAGCTCTCTCATCCCCAACAGACTTCATACTTGCCCCTCTTTCCAGGACTCTTGCATTTACCTCCCTTACAACCCCATCCATAAACAAATTAAACAACCATGGAGACATCACACATATATATATATATATATATATATATATATACATGTATATGTGGGTGGGTTGGCCCATTCTTTCCTCTGTTGCCTTGTGCTACCTCGCTAACACAGGAGACGGCGATTAAGTATAATAATATATGAATATTATTTTATATTCATTTATATACATAATCGCTGTTTCCCACATCAGCGAGGTAGCGCCAGGAAAACAAACATACACATGTACATATTCATATATTGTCTTTTATATGGTTAAGTTTTGGAGGAAGACTGCTGAGATATTGTACTCACTGAAAATTATCTATTAGTTTCTAACAGCATTACAGGCTTCACAAAAATATCAATAGTATAACATCATCAGCCATCAAAATAATCTCAGTTTATTTTTGGAATCCTTAAATTTGATGATGAATTCAGTTGACAGAATTAAAAATTTTAACATTTGAAGGAGTTGCAGGGTATAAACCCAGTTATATCACTAGTAAAGGATCACATTAAACAGTACACAACGTGAACAAGTCTCTACTTCCTGAACAAGATTCATCATATTAACAGAGATATCCATTACAGGATGCTGAAGACAGCCATGCTCATCTGTGTGCCCTTTTAGACTTTGCTCTTGAGATGAAATCTCGTCTTGAAGAAGTTAACAAACATTCTTTCAATAACTTCAGACTGCGTGTTGGTATGTACAGCCTGGTTTCCTCTCTCGTTGTGTTTATCGCCATTCTTAAGTGCTGTAAGATCAAAATATACAGGTTTAACAGTATCAAACATACATAAATCATGATGGTATTCTGGTATGTAGTTAAGGGGAATAAGGAGATTTATAAGATAAATGAAGTAAATGAAAAAGAAATTTAAAGCCTTTATCAATAAGATACACAGCCATGAATTATATGTTGTTTTTATCAACTTACCTTGTGTAATATGTATCATAAGGAAAGCTAGTCCCTCCACAGAATTATCCATTCTAAACACCCCAATGTAAAATTTGGTTCCAGGGATTAGTCATGGACCCCTGGTTGGAGGTGTGATAGGAGCCAAGAAACCAGTGTTTGATGTCTGGGGCAACACTGTTAATGAGGCCTCCAGAATGGACTCCACTGGGGCCAATGACAACATCCAGATACCAAAAGAGACCGCACAGGTGCACTACAACCTACAGGGAGTGAGAGAGAGAGGATGGGAGGAAGGGTCAGAGAAGGAGATGGAAGAAATGGGTGGAAGGAGATGAAAGAGAAGTTCTAGGGAGGGTGCAAGAAAGGGAGAAAAGTGGAGGGAGCTCAGGCATGAAAGCAAGAGTAAACAGGAGTGGGAGGAAAATACTTACTTACTACAAATACTTATGAATAAGATTTTGCCAAAAAATGGGATTAGGAAAATCTAGGACTACACAGAACGAGTTTTGTGAGTTACATGTTGTCAAAAGTTATGAGTGAGGTGGAGATGTTGTATATTTGTGGACTGAAAGCCGGCAGTCAACAAGTAGGGGGTGTCGGAAAAAAGAGAACTGCCTGGCCGAGGAAGTGAAACTTAATAGTGCTGGCTCTTTAAATAGCCATCACTGAGAGAGAAGTGAGAAATAAAGTGGAGGGAAGGACATAGAGAGATGACAGAAAAGTAACTGGAGAATATGAGGAAATAGGAATGAAAAGGGGAAAAAAGATGAAAGGAGAGAAACATAATGGAAAAATAGTGGAAGGAAGATGGAAGGAGGAATTATGGGTATAAAGGAAATGAAAGGAAGCAAGATGCATAGGGAAGAAAAAAGAAGTAAGGGAACTGGGAGGGAGAGAGATAATGAAATGGGGAAAGGAAGGAGTGAGAGATGGGACTAAAAGATGAGAAAAGGATATTGGGAAAAGAGAAGGTAGGCCAAAAGGTTGAGGGATGAAAAGGGAAGAAAATATTGAAAGGGATAAGGATGGAAGGGGGGGGGGGGGTGAGTGATGAAATAGAGGACAGTCCATGGAAGGGAGGGTGAAATGGCAGGGGGTAGAAAAGTAAGAGCAAAGGAAGAAAGGTAACTTACACAGGAGTAGGGAAAGAGGAGCATGGAAGAAGTGGAAGGTACAGAAAAAAGAGAAGGGACTGTGTGGAGAAATAAACAACAGAAACAGAAGATTGGGGAAGGGAAATTAGGAGGATGTGGAAGTGGAAAGAAATGGAGGAAGGACAGGTGATGAGAATAGTATGTTTAGGAGAGAGGATGGAAAGAAAGGGAGAAGATAAAGTTGGTTGGAGGAGGAGGAGAAAAGCAAAGGGAAAATTAAGAGAAAAGAAGAGGAGACAAAATGAAGAAGGTGAGAGATGAAAAGATGTGGGCATCATAGCTGTGGATGTATGGATCAGATAAGCTAGAGATGTAAATGGAGAATGAGAAAGGGAAACAAAAAATAGACAATTTTTTTTTCTGTTAAGCATTTGTAACATATTTATCATGAAAATGAGTCTCTAGTAAATAATGTATATCAAGACTTTTACTTTGTGTATGACCAATAAACTAAAATCTAAGCTGCACATTTCAGAACTTAATATGAATAATTTTACTATAGATATTAATTCTTTTATAATGAGCTGTAATGATTATTATTAATCACAGTGTGATCTTTCAGATTCTGAACTTCAGAGGATTCAGGTTGCAGTATCGAGGGAAAATCTCAGTCAAAGGAAAAGGAGAGATGGACACCTACTTTGTATTAGGGCGAAAAGCTCCAACACAGATGCCCTTCATTAGGCAACCATCCACTTACAATTCCCTTGCTGAGGTGGTGTATGGGATGGTCCAGGCACGGAAGAAGCAGACTATAAAGAGAAGTATGTTATTTTGACATAAAGTTCCAAGTATTTCATTTATTTGATTATGTGATCAAGTATAGAAAAGCCCAGCGTCTCTTTTCAGGAAAATTTAAGTCAAAAGAAGGCCTAAGGTAGAGGTAGCTTGTCACATTACAAATTAGGTAGGTTTTAAGTAAAAAGGCAAAAGAAATATAGATATTTATGAATAAATGACTATCAGCCTAAAGGGCTTTTAAACAGTGTACAAGTGAAAATTTAAATCTCCCATGTGCTAACCCACAGAGATTGGTCAAATTTCTAGTGCAAGTAACCTACTGTTTAGGTTGGTTATGTTAATGGAGATAATGTGCTAAATTTATTAACAAATTGTGCCACAATTACCTCTTTCTTTTTAAAGGAAATAGTAATGTGGACTGATGAAAAAAGAGCATATCAAGTGGTTTTTGCAAATGCAAAAGATTAGTGACAAAAAAAAGGCACAAAACTGCAAGTTTCAAGGAAATAAGCATTCAAGAAAATAAATAGGATTTATGAAGACCAGAAAAAAGGTAGTTGTAAATGTATGTAAAGAAAGGGAAGAATCAAAGGTTAAAGACGAGGAGAAAACATAATTTGCATGTTAAATTACCGACAAAGTCATTGTACTCTGTAGAGCCATTGGATCTTTAAGAAATGGAAGGTTGATTAACCACATTAAGTGCAGACTAGCTACAGTTGCAATAGCTTAAAGGGAGATAAAACATGAAAAGATAAAAATGTTGAAGGTTCAAATCTGGATTAGAGACCAGAACAGATTATGCAGCTGGAAGGATAGTGAGGGAAGGTATAAAGTGGTACACAAGTTCTTGCATGCAATATGCATCAACATTTGGAGTAGAGATAAATTGCCAAAAAAATCCTACAAAACAATTTTACTTTTGTAAAAGGAAAAACTTAACCTATGGACTGCACTCTTGAGTCATGTGTTAAAAAAAAAATACAGAACATAAGTATATTTAAGAAAAGCCCTTAAGTAGTATACTCTTCAGTGAATTGGTGTTGTAAAGTTAAGAATGGACCACACTGAGATGGGTAAGCATCCTTCATACAGTAAGTTTGTTTTTCCACAAATGATTTCACATGTATATATGCATGTGTATTTATATGCTGGTAGCCACATGGGAAATGAAACAAAAAGATGAGTACTTTCTAGAGTGTACTCACTTCTTCAGGGATATGAAGAGAATGAATGTTGGTGGGTTTTACAGACTGGCAAGGGTCACATAATGGACTTGACCATACAAGGCAAAGATTGGGTTGTAAACTTACACATGATGAGTTTTTCTTATCAAAAGATCTAATTTGTGTGTGTAGACTGATAAGATTTTGAAAACTGTATTCAGTAATGTGAGATTCTATGATAATGCTGTCTACATGACAAGTCAAATTCATCTGACCATTGTTCCTGTCATTAAGGTTGCTGAAGCTTTGCCCATGTGGGAGCAAAGCATCGATTCTTGCTTAACATGAACAATGTATTGATGCTGCTTTATTCTTAAATTCAGTTCTATCCCACTTTGTCCCAAGTAAATTAAGTTGCAGTCTTTATGTGGCATAATAAAAGTACTGACTATAGTTCCTCTTCCACTCCTGTATTTGTATTGTATGGTCTAATAAAGACTCTTAAACACAACAGTCCAACAAGACCAATTAGTGCAGTTGGTTTAGTTACATATAAACTCCTGAAGTGGTTCATGGCTTTGTTGAACCCACTATTTGGTACCATCTCTGTCAGGCATAAGAAAGAATGAGGATCTTGTGTACAAATTAAACAACATACATGTAAACTTTAGTTATAAGGTTGTAAGTTTTGATGTGTCACTGCTCACTTATGTTCCTGTGGATGGCTTTCCGGAGTTTTGTCTGAAGAACTTACTTTGCAGATTCTACCCTTATCCATCTATCCATTAATATCTTTGATGATATCCATTCCCTCCAGGTACTCCCATCAAAGGGGTGGCCATGACAGAAGTCTCCACTTATCCCTGTCCTTACATGCCTCCTTCACATACACCCTTGTCTCTGGTTACAGTCATTGAACTAATATGGACTTCAAGTTTGTTCTGAAGTTATGAGTAAAAACTGCAGAGATTCACCATAACAATGGGAAATCCTCTTTTTGCCATGTTGAGTAATATGTACACGGAGTTCTTCACAGTAAAATGTCTACCAAGCATGATACCTGCAGGCATCATGTGGTTTCATTCCATAGATCATGTAATTTGCAAATGGCTAAATGTTGAAAAAAAAAAGAAACTCCCTAAATTCAGCAGCCTTGTTCCTTTTTATAAAATTTACTTGTGAAGAAGAAAGTGAGGGTACTATTTCTTTTCTAGATGTAATGTGAAAAAGTTTGCGCATGCATGAGAAACAGTTCTAGTTCAACATATTTTGGAAACCCACAAATGTCTTCTTGTTTGTACACTACTGCAGGTGCTCAGCTAAACAGGATAAGATAAAACAATCAGTGTTTACTTCATTCTTCCATCATGCACATTGAATTTGCAGTCTTAAATAATTTGATAGTGAAATTTGTAAAGTATATAAATTGCCTCATCCTTAAAGTATCCAAAGACCTTCACTGATGTTTTTATGTTGTAGTTACTAAAAAAGCATTTTTCAGCTCAAGAACCAGGAAAGCTTATAACAGAAAGACTTTAGCAATGCCATATCACAACTAACTAGGACTACTTCAACTACTTATTGCATTTAAGAACAGCAGTACAGTGAGAAACTTGCTCATGAAAAACTTGCCTGAAAATTCAGATGGTTGCGTTTACCATATACCTTGCAGAGAGCGCAAACAGTTTACTTGGTTCAAAGTGGAAAAGAAATGAATTTAAGAATAAACCAGTATTGTATAGTGTTCACAAAGAGCAAGAATTTAGTGTTTTGTTGCTTCAAATGCAGGACTTCAGCCATCCTAATGAAGATGGTATTTTGTTATCAAATTGTTGATAGAAATATTAAAGAATCTACATTTATCGAAAACAGTTTACAAAACAATCTCAGTATCAGTCTAGGCATATATAACTTAGATCCTTTCATATCAAAAAAAAAAAGTCGGTATGTTTATGACTTATCCCATGCACTGACCCTTGCCAGAATTGTGTGGTCACACCTCTTACACCTCTTACTGCTGAAGTCACACCCTTTACCTGTTCTGTATGTCTGCAAAACATACTATTTCTCTCTGAATCCCTGATGAAATGGATACTCTTACAAAAGCACTTGGGTGTTCATGTTCTATTTTCCACATGGTTACCAACATATTCCTGAATTGTTTTTTCTTTTTTGCAAACAACACACTGACATATTAGTACAAAGGCAAAGGCAGTAAAAATGAATTTCTTTTTTTTAAAACATGAAATAAAATACATAACAGTAAGACAGCACTGTGACATTTGTCACATACCGCATCCTGGCCTAGGTCACAATTTTTTTCTTTTTGCATCAGTTATGTGTGGGTTGCTGGTGATCAGTCCACAGACTTGAACCTACTTCTCCATCTTTAATATATCACTTGGCAACACATAATGCACACAACCTTTCATCCTCCTTTCGAGTTATTCCTTCCTTTTTAAAAAAAATGAAATCATGAGAGTAAATCATCCTCCAGTTTCTCTAGTGGCAAAATGGAATTGCAATACTGGTCGAGGAAGGCTGGATGGCTCCCAGGGACACCTTGACCAACATCAAGTTACTGGAACCCACTCCACTTTTCCAGACACAGCTTCTAGACCTGGCTCTTTCTCTTCTCAATTTTGCAACATTCATGGTTCCATTCAGCCAATATTCATCATATGTTTAATATTCTATAAAACTGTTCTGATATTTGTCCCGAAGGAGGTATAGTTAGAATGGAGACCAGTATAAATCATTCTTAAATCATGTAACAGTTTTCACAGGCTTCTTTCACATCTTTTGTTGAGATTTTCTGTTTTCAGTTTTTTAGCATTAGGTACAAGTTGCAGGCTGGAACATTAGCTGGACACATTAGGTAATAGTTGATGGGAACATCAGGTAGGAGACTCTGG
Source organism: Panulirus ornatus (assembly GCF_036320965.1). Taxonomy (NCBI): domain Eukaryota; kingdom Metazoa; phylum Arthropoda; class Malacostraca; order Decapoda; family Palinuridae; genus Panulirus; species Panulirus ornatus. Next base: position 3,143,588 of record NC_092242.1, read on the forward strand.
AAACACTTTGCCAGAGTTGCCTTCTGGCAGTGGCCCACCAAGGGTGAGGCACAAAAGGCTAAGAAACGCCAATGGAGTTTACCAGTTTTGGAGGCTTTTGTGCTGTGACCATCCCTTCAAGGGAGTTCCCAAAGGGAACAGGTGTTAGAGACACAGAGAGATAGATATTCTATTTTTGAAATGCAATTAAGTAGTGGTCAGTAGGAATATGGAGGAGTCTCTGCAAACACTGTACTTGTTTCCCACTGTCAGTGGCCTGTTCAGGGGGAGGCATTAAAGGCTAAAAAGTGGAACTGGAGTTCTCTGGTTATGGAGACTCTATTACCATGGCCACCCCCTTGGAGGAGTTCAAGTTAGGTACAGGCATCAGAGATATAGATCGATAGTATTTGCATCTGTTTCTTCATTTATAGTCCATGTATACAATTTGAGTTTGAATTTTTATCTGTAGTTAAGATGTAAATATTATCTATCCCTTGGTATTCATAAGCATGTTTTATATCCTCAGGTTAACATATATAAACGTTAGTTTTGGAAGACTGCCTTCAGTTAGTATGCAGCATGTAGCATTTACTTACATTCAGTCATCTGACTGATAATGCAGCAAGTGAGTCACCATTTAACAGTCATGAATCGTTAAGTCTTGTTTTGATCATTACACTATTAGTCATTTATTATAAAATGCTGTGTAACTTTATTTTTCATACTTGATTGCTGTTCCCATGTTAACGAGGTAGTGCCAGGAACAGACAAACAAAGGCCACATCCACTTGCTTTCATTCTTTAACTGTCATGTGTAATGCACCAAAACCACAGCTCCCTATAGGATCCCAGTTGAGCCCCACAGACCTTCCATGGTTTACTCCAGATGCTTCACATGCACTAGTTCAGTCCATTGACTGCACATCGACTGCAGTATAACACATCATTACAATTCACTCTATCCTGTGCACACCTTTCAATATCCTGCATGTTCAGGCCCTGCTTGCTCAAAATCTTTTTTGCTCCATCCTTCCATCTCCAGTTTGGTCTACTAGTTCTCCTTGTTCCTTCTACATCTGACACATATATCCTCTTTTTCAACCTTTCCTCACTCACATTCTCTCCATAAGCCCAGATCATTTCAGCACACTCTCTTCTGCTCTCTTAACCACATTGTTCTTATTACCACACACCTCTCTTACCCTTTCATTACTTAATCAAACCACCCCACACTATATATTGTCCTCAAACATTATTTTTTCCAACGCATCGGCCCTCCTCCGCACAGTTTTATCCATAGCTTATGCCTCACATCCATATAATAATGTAATATTGTTGGGACTATGCATCTGTTTTGCTTTATTTTCCTTTCTGTGTTCATATAGATCAGAGGTTATGTGGTTAGTTGCTAAACAGTGTTTTTGTGTTCATACTTACGATTTCTAGAAGGTTTTGATTTTCGTACTGCAGTTATGAGTAGCAATAGGAAGAGAACTGCAACTAATGCAAAAGTTGAAACTATAACAGTTGACTCTTAGGGTGGGAGTGAGTTTGAGGACATTGATGAATACTGATTAGAATGCCTCAGATACAATTTGGTGATGAGATGCAAACACCTGATCTACTTCCGTTAACCATCTCAGCTGCACCAATTCCTGTAAATAAATGGCATGAGACTGAAAATGTCTTTGGCAAAAACCCTGAAAATTAATTACACAGCAAAAGGCTTAATGACGAAAAGCCAAAAGGGCTGAGAGATCTATTTGATAAGTAAAAGAAAAAATGCTTCTCTAGTTATATTACATGGTGACAGTAGATGTTCTTCAATATCTCAACTAGAATTTTTGCCTCTTGTCATGTAAAATAAAAACAGGCTACAAAGAAATTTATAGAGTTTGTATCAAACTGATGAATAATATCCATGGTTCTTTTTTTCTCCTGCACATGCTTGAAAACTGAACTCTCTGATCTCTTGCGAGAATTAGTGGAATTCCAGATAGAAAAAAATCAAAGGTGTGGATTTAAGGAAAATTTTAAAGAGGCCAAGCCAACATTGCTATACCAAGCAAAAGCTGCTGAAGCAGTGTGCTCTATTATTGTGCTAAAATGAAGAAATACTTGCTGCAAAATTGTGCAAGGGTAGGAGAATATGTAGCCTCAGCTTATTTCCAAATGTAAAATATGGATTTTAAACTGAGAAGTTACATTTATGATAAATAGAGAGGTTACATTTATGAAGTCAAAGCAGTATACAGGAGAATATATGGCCACAGCCTATTTCTGAATAAAAAAGAAATATTCATGGATTTTAAAGAGAGGTTACATTTATGAAGTTATGATAGTATACATGATGGAAAAGAATGGAACTTCTATATAAATGAAATGAGTAATTTTATGTATTACATATTGTGAATGCATTTCTAAATTACTGTTGTTTAATTTTTCTTTATTCATATACAGAGTATATTACCATTTAAAAGTATTCCATTTACTTTAAAAGAAAGTTTAGGCTTTGCCATTCAGTAACCTCAGCTTACTGAAATGGGAATTAGAATTAATGCTGTATCAGCACTAGCTAGTTAAAATGTCATCACATATCAACCACCTCTTTCATTTCCTTATCAACATGCTTCCTGCTTTTGTGTAGTAATATTTTCATATCGATTAAATTTATAATTTTCTTCTTTACATTCATTTTCAGGCAATACAACAGTGAAGAGAGATCGTCAGCGGAAGGTGTCACCCTCCGAGACAGGTACCTCAACTACTTCTGTTGGTGCATGTGGGCTTGGGACTCGTGACTTCACCCCAGGACTCTCTCGCAGGGGAGGCAGATTGGAAAAAACTGCATCATCATATCACAATCTCCGAACCTTGTCAAGGGATGACCACCGTCCAGAGATCTCAAGAGGCCATGATGAGGCTGTGTAGTTTATACTGAAAAAGGCATAGTGGACATGACATTAAGCTTAGCATATGAGCTAGGATGCTGTAACCTAAAATCAAGATGCATCTACACAAATAGACGATAATAAGTCTGTGCAGTAGAAGCCAAAATAAGCTGTGCACCCTGTGCACTGAAAGCCCAGGAAGACTTTTCATTGGACTTCAGTATGAAGCTGTACAGAAGCCAAAAGAAGGCTCTGCTTTAGTCATAATGAGGCTGTGGCAGTATATACCAGGATGAGGCTTTAATTCATTTTGAATGAAACTGTGTCAAAAATCAAAAAAGACTTTACCAGAAGTTCAAGTAAACATAAATTGTCAATTACAACCAGAATGGCACTTTGCACTAGAAACCAGCATGAGGCTGAGCAACACAAATCAGGATATGGCTGTGCCGCAGCAACCAGAATCAGGTCCTGCAACAGAAGCTAGGATAAGGATCAGGCTATACAACAGAAGCTAGGATAAGGATCAGGCTTTACAACAGAAGCTAGGATCAGGATCAAGCTCAACAACAGTCGCAAGGATCAGTATCAGGCTATACAACAGAAGCTAGAATCAAGATCAGGCTATATAACAGAAGCAAGGGTCATCCTATACTATATAAGCTAGGATAGGATCAGGATATATAACAAAAGCTAAGATCAGAATCAGGCTTTATACAAAAGCTAGGATAAGGATCAGGCAGCACAACAGAAGTTACGATCTGTATCAGGCTATACAAAAGAAGCTGGGATAAGGATAAGGCTATACAACAGAAGCTACAACATGAATCATTCAGTACAACTGAAGCTAGGATCAGTATCAGGTTGTACAACAGAAGCTAAGATCATCATCAGCCTATATAATAGAAGCCAGGACAAGGATCAGGTTATAGAACAGAAGTTAGTACAAGGATCAGGCTATACAGCAGAGGCTAGGACATGGGTCAGGTAGTACACAGAAGCTAGGATCAGGCAATATAAAAGAAGCTAAGATAAGGATCAGGAAGTACAACAGAAACTAGGATATGGATCAGGCTACATAACAGAAGCTAGAATCAAACTATATAACATTATGAAGGCAAGTCTGATAAGTGCAATCAAAATGTTGCATTCTTCCAGTACTGGCTCCTGACTCAAGTATAAAGTTGCATACTGCAAATAAGTTTGGTACCATATAGCCCAGTCTGAGAAATTCCAATTGACAGTATAACCAAGGGAATTGCATGAAGCATACAATTTGTAGCTTGGACAAGAGCATACATTAGTAAAATACTATTGAAAAGTGTCAAGTAAAGAGAAACAAACCACTTAGTTGAGGTAAAGGCATGCTTACAGATATGGGCAAAAGACCAGATTAGGACCAGCAGCTGGGACAAGGATATTAAAAAACAACTAAAGGTAAGATTAGAAATTGCAGCCCAAATAATGAAAAGTTGGAGAAAACAAGATGGAACCTAGATAAGGGCATGCTTTCATACCATGTAAGAGACATGATGTACAGAAATTGTGTAAAGGTATGGGATGATGCTGAGACTGGAAACACCTAGGTCAAAGATAAAAAAATATATATATATTCCAGTGCCAAAGGAATATTCACTCTAGTTGATAAACAGATGCACAGAGACTGAACTAGGAACTTTACCTCTAGGGAGGCAGAGAAGGTATTGACAGAAAGGGATCTAAAAAAGTGTCATGTTTAAATGGCAAATGAAATAAAATGTAAAGAGAACCTTCTGAAAAACTGTAATTTATGTGGTTGAGAACTAAAATCAATAAGGCTGTGTAATAACAACCAGTGGAGAGCAAGACCAGCTAAAATCCACACTCGAAGGTATCATTTAAAAACCATGAGAGGAAACTGACAGGGTTCTCAACATACTGAATATGCATAAATTTGTATACAAATTCTAGTTAATTACTCTGTCTTGTTACACTTTGCACAATACTAAAATCATGTGAGCTACACATTAACAAACCTAAACACAAAATTCACTGAACATGAAAAAGCTTACCTGCAAACATACATATCCCTACAAGCACACTTATTGTGGCATGCATTTCAGTTACTATGATGATAACTGAAATTTTTGCCATATTTAGGGATAAGATTCTAAAGAAGTTTAAAGTTCCTCTTGTATCGGTATGTTAAATACATAGCAATAGTTTCCTACTGAAAATGACTTACCCCAACTACTGCAGCAGGCATATGACCCAAAATTCTCATTCTGTTTATCATATCATTAAAATGAATTAATGCATTCATTGCAGCAGGCTTTTGATCCAGCATTTCTTTGTTCGGTGCATCTTTAACAAAAACTATGAATATAGTTTTTCCCTTAAATTATACACTCCCAGGACCTCTTTCAGCTTTGAGGCTGCACTCCAAGCTCCTTTGGAGTGACCAAGTTCCTCAAGGAGACTGTACTTCTCATTATTTATTGATCATATAGCCTCACTGAAGGTGATTTTTCTCACTCATGGTGTAATCACTTACAGGTGGTGTCCAAATTGATTATCCCCCTTGAAGGCTCAGGCTTGGGAGTCTGAATGGGGGTGGACACAGGTAGTATGTTTGAGGAAAGGGACCTAGATATTCTGACTATAAGTGAAACAAAGCTCAAGGGTATGGAAGAAATGGTTTGGCTATGTCTTGGGGATAAAGTCATGGATTGGTGCGTGGGCAAAAACTAAGATGGAGTAGCGCTACTTTTGAAGACAGAGTAATGGGAATCTATAAAAGAGCATAAGAAAGTAAGCTCCAGACTGATGGGGGTTAAAATGAAAGTGGATTGCTAGAGATGGGTGATTGTTAATGCTTATGCACCTGGCCATGAATAGAAAGATGATTAGAGGCAAGTATTTTGGGAGCAGATGAGTTGAGCATGCCAGTAGTTTAGATGTAAGAGATCAAGTATAGGCAATTTAAATGTGAGTGAGTAATGTAGCAGATGAGGTTATAACTAGGGGTTGGGTATTCAGTGAGGACTAGAAATGATGAACAGCTTAAGGAGTTTTTTTTTTTTTTTTTTTTTTTTTTTTTTTTTTTATATACTTTGTCGCTGTCTCCCGCGTTTGCGAGGTAGCGCAAGGAAACAGACGAAAGAAATGGCCCAACCCCCCCCCCCCCATACACATGTACATACACACGTCCACACACGCAAATATACATACCTACACAGCTTTCCATGGTTTACCCCAGACGCTTCACATGCCTTGATTCAATCCACTGACAGCACGTCAACCCCTGTATACCACATCGCTCCAATTCACTCTATTCCTTGCCCTCCTTTCACCCTCCTGCATGTTCAGGCCCCGATCACACAAAATCTTTTTCACTCCATCTTTCCACCTCCAATTTGGTCTCCCTCTTCTCCTCGTTCCCTCCACCTCCGACACATATATCCTCTTGGTCAATCTTTCCTCACTCATTCTCTCCATGTGCCCAAACCATTTCAAAACACCCTCTTCTGCTCTCTTAACCACGCTCTTTTTATTTCCACACATCTCTCTTACCCTTACGTTACTTACTCGATCAAACCACCTCACACCACACATTGTCCTCAAACATCTCATTTCCAGCACATCCATCCTCCTGCGCACAACTCTATCCATAGCCCACGCCTCGCAACCATACAACATTGTTGGAACCACTATTCCTTCAAACATACCCATTTTTGCTTTCCGAGATAATGTTCTCGACTTCCACACATTTTTCAAGGCTCCCAAAATTTTCGCCCCCTCCCCCACCCTATGATCCACTTCCGCTTCCATGGTTCCATCCGCTGACAGATCCACTCCCAGATATCTAAAGCACTTCACTTCCTCCAGTTTTTCTCCATTCAAACTCACCTCCCAATTGACTTGACCCTCACCCCTACTGTACCTAATAACCTTGCTCTTATTCACATTTACTCTTAACTTTCTTCTTCCACACACTTTACCAAACTCAGTCACCAGCTTCTGCAGTTTCTCACATGAATCAGCCACCAGCGCTGTATCATCAGCGAACAACAACTGACTCACTTCCCAAGCTCTCTCATCCCCAACAGACTTCATACTTGCCCCTCTTTCCAGGACTCTTGCATTTACCTCCCTAACAACCCCATCCATAAACAAATTAAACAACCATGGAGACATCACACACCCCTGCCGCAAACCTACATTCACTGAGTTGTATGCTATATAAGTACTGGTGATTGGTAATACCAGGTTTGAGAGGGACCTACATGAGTACATGTAGGTGAGTATGAAAGATGGTAAGAGGGTATTACTGGATTACATACTAAATGAAAAGCATGTAAAAAAGAGACACCTGGATGTGACTTTCTTGATGGGAACAGCTGGTGGGATGTTTGATCATTATCTGGTGGAGGCAAGGTGAAGATTTGTGGAGGGGTCTCAGAAAAAAGGAATTATAGTGTTTCAATAGAATGATGAAATGTGGCAAAATGGTTGGAGTCAACGGTATTGCAGTTGAATTTATTAAGAAAGTGGGTGACTGTGTTGCTGATTGGTTGAAAAGGATATTCACTATTTGTATGGATCATGGTGAAGAGCCTGAGGATTGGCAGAATGCAGGTATAGTGCCACTGTATAATGGCAAAGGGGATAAAGGTGAGTGTTCAAACTACAGAAGTACAAGTTTGTTGAGTAAACCTGGAAAGTTGTTATGGAGTATACTGATCGAGTGGGTGAAGGCATGTACAGAACATCAGACTGGGGAAAAGCAGTGTGGTTTTAGAGGTGGTAGAGGATGTGTGGATCAGGTGTTTACTTTGAATATATGAGAAATTCTTAGAAAAGCAGGTGGAGCTGTATGTAGCATTAATGGATGTGTAGAAGGCATATGATAGGGTTGATAGAGATGCTTTGTGGTAGGTCTTAAGAAGTTATGGTGTGGGAGGTAAGCTGCTAGAAGCTGTGAGAAGTTTTTACCAAGGGTGTAAGGTATGTGTACAAGTAGGAAGAAAAATGAGTGAATGGTTCCCAGTGAAGGTCAGTCTGTGGCGGGGGTGTGTGATGTCCCCATGGTTATTTAATTTGTTTATGGATGGGTTGGTGAGGGAGGTAAGTGCAAGAGTCTTGGGAAGAGGGGCAATTATGCATTCTGTTGAAGATGAGTGAGTTAGTTGTTGTTCTCCAATGATACAACATGAGTGGCTGATTTGAGTGAGAAACTGCAGAAGTTGGTGACTGAGTTTGGAAGAATGTGTGAAAGGAAAGTTGAGGGTAAATAAGGATAAAAGCAAGGTTATTAGGTTCAGCAGGGTTGAGGGACAAGTTAGTTGGGAGGTATGTTTGAATTTAGAAAAATTGGAAGTGAAGTGTTTTCGATATCTGGGAATGCACTAGGCAGTGAATGGAATCATGGAAATGAGATGTTTGAGGACAATATGTGGTGTGAGGTGGTTTGATCGAGTAAGTAGTAATAGGGTACGAGAGATGTGTGGAAATAAGAAGAGTGTGGTTGAGAGAGCAGAAAAGGGTGTTTTGAAATGGTCTGGGCACATGGAGAGAATGAGGGAGGAAAGATTGACCAAGAGGATATATGTGTCGGAGGTGGAGGGAACGAGGAGAAGTGGGTGACCAAATTGGAGGTGGAAAGATGAAGTGAAAAAGATTTTGAGTGATCGGGGCCTGAACATGCAGGAGGGTGAAAGGCGGGCAAGGAATAGAGTGAATTGGATCAATGTGGTATACCGGGGTCGACGTGCTGTCAATGGATTGAATCAGGGCATGTGAAACATCTGGGGTAAACCATGGAAAGTTCTGTGGGGCCTGGATGTGGAAAGGGAGCTGTGGTTTCGGGCAGTATCGCATGACAGCTAGAGACTGAGTGTGAACGAATGGGGCCTTTGTTGTCTTTTCCTAGCGCTACCTCGCACACATGAGGGGGGAGGGGGATGTTATTCCATGTGTGGCGAGGTGGCGATGGGAATGAATAAAGGCAGACAGTGTGAATTGTGTGCATGTGTATATGTGTATATGTCTGTGTGTGTATATATATGTGTACATTGAGATGTATGGGTATGTATATTTGCGTGTGTGGACGTATATGTATATACATGTGTATGGGGGTGGGTTGGGCCATTTCTTTCGTGTTTCCTTTGCGCTACCTCGCAAACGCGGGAGACAGCGACAAAGCAAAATAATAAAAATAATATAATATATGTGTGTGTGTGTGTGTGTGTGTATGCATATACATATATATGTGTGTATTTGAGTGGATGTGTCTTTCTTCGTCTGTTTCCTGGTACTACCTCACTAACACAGAAAAAGGGGATCAAGCATGTAAAATAAAATGGGTGAAAGTAAGTGAGCTTGGAAAAGGGTGTGTGAAGATAAACCAGGAGAGACTGGGGTAGAATGGCAAAAGGTAAGAGTAAACAAAGCAAGTGGAGTGGGAGAGGAATAGGGGATACTTGGGGAGGCAGTGCTGGCGTGGTTGAGAGAAGTATCCAGCATGTCACATTAGGTTGGAGGTGAGAAAGGGTACTAAGTGGTGGGATAACAAAGTAAAGTTATTTGCGTAAGAAATAAGAGAGGGGTGTATGGGTGGTACTTACAGGGAAGGTGTCCATAAGACTGGAAGATGTGCAAGAGAAAGAGATGGCATACCAATAAGAATGGAAAAAGAGGGCAAATGGGAGCTGGGGTAAGTGAGTTTCAATAAACTTCAGGGAAAACAAGATGTTTTGGAGGTAGGTCAATAGTGTGAGAGAAACAAGAAAACAAATGGGAACATCGTTGAGGGGAGGCAAATTTGGAAGTGGAGTGATTAGCTTGAAGGATTATTGAATGTGTGTGATGATCAGGTGGCAGATGTGGGGTAAAGTTTGGGATGGGGAGTTGTACAAAGTGAGAAGGTTATGGGATGTTGTTTTGTGAAGACAGAGTAATGGCAAAAGCCTTGCTTTAGATGAAATATGGCAAGGTAGCTGGAGTGGATGGTATTGCAGTTGATTTTTTGAAGTGGGTGACTGTATTGTCGAGGGCTTAGTTAAGATTTTCAGTTTATGTATGAATCACAGTGAGGTGCCAAAGGATTGGCAGAATGCATGTATAGTGCCATTGTGTACAGGCAAGGGGCCAAAGGTGAGAGTTCAAATTACAGAAGTATAAATTAGTTTAGTGTTCCTGGTAAGTTGTATGGGAGAGTGGTGAATGAAAGGGTGATGCATGTATAGAGCATCAGACTAAGGGGGAATAATGTGGTTTAACAAGTGATAGAGGATGTGTGGCTCACAAGTTTGCTTTAAAGAATGTGCGTAGGAAAAAGCTTTTGATACTGTCCCCCACAAGAGGCTGGTATTAAATCAGACTTCCAGACAGGAATAAGAACATTCATTTGAAGCATCAAAAATTTCTTAAAACAAACGGGAAAAAGGGAAAAATCTCAGTCATCTCTTCAAATTAAAGTAGCCAGTTATGGACTACAGGACTCAGATTTGGGGCTTCTCATGCTCTGACTCTTATGTAAATGACCTGCTAGAAGGGCTCTAACCATGTCAAATAATATTTTCTGACAATTCTAAGCTATGACAAATAATGAGTATTCATAATAGGTAATTTGCCACACCACATAATATGGCACAGACCAAACATCACAAGCACTCCATAAATTCCTGTGTATATAATTATACAAATGCAGATGGTTATTAGGCAAGATACAGACAGATGTAAGTTGAGACCCCCATGTATCTAACACTTGAATACAATCACAGTACTGAATGGATCATTACCCAACAATATGAACTGCAGTATTAAAGTTAGGCTCCAGAGGTCAGATAAATACCTAAAGAAACTCCTCTGCTTCAGAACAATTCAGAATTACAACAATCAACATGGGAACCTGAACCTCACCACTGGTACAGCAGTCAGGCACATGGTAAATAAAATTTAACCCCAGCCAATATAAATAATATATAAAATTATACTGAACTACAACTAACAAATAAACCAATGTATGAATAAAGTTGCAAAAGTGACTTGAATGATGACAGTGATAATTATGACCTAAGAACATTGTAAGGGTCAGGAAGAATGAAAATATCATGATGTTACACTGACTTTCATTTACTTGAAGATCCTGGGGAAATCTTCACTACATAACCTTCAAATCTGGTGCAGTACCTACTTAGTTACTTCACTTTAATGTATAATAGAAATTTTGGTAAAAATCAAATTAGAGGTATAAAAGATTGGTGCCATAGCTGTGGGAGATGTATTACAAAAGAGAGAGGGGGAAAGTTCTTCAGACATACTGTTTACTCACACAGGTATTGATTTGACCAAAAGCTTTACAAAAATTGAGAATATATGGTTATATTTTTTGTGCCAAATAAGTATTTGTACATAAACATTTCCAATGATAAGTTTTAGTGTGATGAATTCCAAGCTTTCTGTGATATATTGGTAATTATAGTATTGATATAAGGAGCTACTATTAAGATGTTTATGAAGTCAGTTTCTTCCATAGCAGATAGCGCACATAATCTAGGCTCTGTAACAAGCAGTTGTAAACCACTTCAATTATACTTCTGATTCTTCAACTAATTCCATTCACTAATACTAAGCATTGTGTAAATAAAGGTCTCAAGATATTACATGAAACTGATTTCTAGAACAATCTATTCTTGTATTTTTTCTTCAATAAACAATATGAATGTAAATGAAAATATATTTTTGTTTATACAAGTATATGGTGTTATGTGTTTAACACTGCTAGATTGCTGGAATTAGTAAATGGCAATCATTACAAAGCAGTGTTAGCATGTAATAAAATTCCACTTAAATCCCAATTTATCTATTTAATGTCTTTAATTTCATTCCCATTTATGTGGGATGAATCTAGCTAATACAAGCATGCACCTTTTGTTGTAATTAATTTTTTTCAAGCTGGGATCCCTTACCATTCTGATTTGCAAAGGTCTAGCTACCCTGTAAAAAACATGGTATAAAAACTAAACAAACTTTCAGTCGAGACCTAGACAATCATTTTTATTGCTTGAAAATGTAAGATAAAACCTTATAGAATTATTGATTAAAAAGGCATGGCAAAAAAATTTACTGATTTTAAAAGCACAAAAAGGCCAAAGTTTCAGGGAAACTCCGGATTTGTTTTCCTAAACTCCTTACCTTTTGCAAAGCCCTTTAGCATGCCCTCCATGGATACTGTAACCATACTAATATGGGTTTCCTCTTCAAAAGCATGCCTTTTTTTTTGTATGAAAAGGTGCCTTGTCACTACAAACTATAATCAGCATCTGGAAAATCCAACTGAGTTACCCATACACCATCAAGGGAGAAAGTATGGTCCTGTCCCTCCCATGCAAGTTTGCTTGCTGATTTCCATAACTTGTGCAGCTATGCATGCTTGGCCTAGCAAATTAGGGAATGAGCACTAATGAAAGTGATACTGATTTAGTGGATGTTGAATAAGATTTTGATGAAATTCTGATCATGATAGACAGGAAATATGTGTCTTTTCCTAGCGCTACCTCACAGGGGTGGGGAGGGGGGATGCTATTTCATGTGTGGCGGGGTAGCAATGGGAATGGATAAAGGAAGCAAGTATGAATATGTACATGTGTATATTTGTATATGTCTGTGTACGTATATATATGTATACATTGAAATGTTTTAGATATCTGGGAGTGGATCTGGCAGCGGATGGAACCATGGAAGCGGAAGTGGATCATAGGGTGGGGAGGGGGCGAAAATTCTGGGGACCTTGAAGAATGTGTGGAAGTCGAGAGCATTATCTCGGAAAGCAAAAATGGGTATGTTTGAAGGAATAGTGGTTCCAACAATGTTCTATGGTTGCGAGGCGTGGGCTATGGATAGAGTTGTACGCAGGAGGATGGATGTGCTGGAAATGAGATGTTTGAGGACAATGTGTGGTGTGAGGTGGTTTGATCGAGTAAGTAACGTAAGGGTAAGAGAGATGTGTGGAAATAAAAAGAGCGTGGTTGAGAGAGCAGAAGAGGGTGTTTTGAAATGGTTTGGTCACATGGAGAGAATGAGTGAGGAAAGATTGACCAAGAGGATATATGTGTCGGAGGTGGAGGGAACGAGGAGAAGTGGGAGACCAAATTGGAGGTGGAAAGATGGAGTGAAAAAGATTTTGTGTGATTGGGGCCTGAACATGCAGGAGGGTGAAAGGAGGGCAAGGAATAGAGTGAATTGGATCGATGTGGTATACCGGGGTTGACGTGCTGTCAGTGGATTGAATCAGGGCATGTGAAGCATCTGGGGTAAACCATGGAAAGCTGTGTAGGTATGTATATTTGCGTGTGTGGACGTATGTATATACATGTGTATGGGGGTGGGTTGGGCCATTTCTTTCGTCTGTTTCCTTGCGCTACCTCGCAAACGCGGGAGACAGCGACAAAGCAAAAAAAAAAAAAAAAAAACACTGAAATGTATAGGTATGTATATGTGCATGTGGGCGTGTATGTATATACATGTGTATGTGGATGGGTTGGGCCATTCTTTCGTCTGTTTCCTTGCGCTACCTCGCTAAAGCGGGAAACAGCGACAAAGTGTAATATAAATAATAAATGAATGGAATAGTCTAGAGCAAGCAATGGCCACTGTGTTAAGAATAACAAAACTGCATAAAACTGTGAATAATGTATATATCTGAAAATTATGTACATAAAATGCAATGAACAAGTGATTTATCTAAAAATTATATAAATAAAGGTTCTGAAAAAAAAATCTATTTCCATTTGCAATCAGACTTTTGAGCATCATTTTATTTGCAGAACAAAGCCTATTATTCATCATGGTGGGGATATCTTCCATTTAGCAGCATGGCAGTTTTATTAGTCAGATGACATCATCTGCTGCCTCAGTTACCCTGTGGTCTTACCAGTGGAAGGATGCAACTTTTGCTTCCTGCATTTACAGAAGTGGTATTCTTCATTTTTCTATTTCTGTTCTGGGTAATATTTTTCCTCCTCTAATAACCACGGATTGTAAAGAGGTGTCCCAGAAAAAAAAAAAAAGGTCCATATTCTTGCTGGAGGCAAGAAAATGTGTCTACATGGAAGATTTCAATACCTACTGTCAGTATGTCTTGAAATCTCATTTGTACACATATAGTCTGGCTTTCAAGCAAGAATACAGACCTTTTCTTCATGAAATTACTTAATAAGACACATTTTTAGTTACTGGTAAAGGAAAAGCATCACTCATAGAGTGAAAATATCACTAAACACAAGGATACTGTGCAAGAGTTGCAGCCCTCCACTCTAAATACCATGGGGTAAATCAGGCAATAAATCATGTCATCTGACCTTTAAGACTGTACCATGCTGCCAGACATAAGATATCCCCACCTAAACAAGTGATAGAATTTGTTCCACAAATAACTGCCAACATACGAAGATTTTTTTTTTTACAGAGTCATATGTAAGAAACCCTACAGTGTGTGGTGCAACTTTTATGTAATCATTACCTATTACTGGCTATGTATTGTGTTGCAAAGAATCTCCAAAATTGTGATGCGTGTCATTATTAGTGATGACAATAAACACATGTAAATTACATAAACTAAGCATGCTGGTCATCAGGTATGAGTGACAAAATAATTTGTCATATCAGCAGCAATAATGTAGCTAGCTCATCATTGGCAACCATGTGAACATTAAATGTCTGTACAGCACCAAACAAAGTAATTTTTTTCTTGATATTTCCTTTTAACTGTTACGACTATTTTTTTTATAAACTTCCACGCTGGGTATCCCTAAATTTAGGGACATCATAGTTTAAGGCCTAAACATACAAATGTAGCTATTTGCTTCTTTAAACTTTGCTGTTCTAAAACCATTCATACAAGTACATATATTGCTATACATAACTACAATCACTACTAACCAATTTCCACAAAAAAGTAATACATAGCAAATTCAACCAATGGCTTCCTCTCTTACATACAAAGCATGGCTTTAAAACCAATCACTCCACAACCATACAGCACATAGACCTCACTCAACTATCCTGGATGGCTTCAACCAGCCATAACCCCCTCCTGTAGATTACTAAAGGTAAAAGATATCTACAAAAATTTCATACCATTCCCTGACACCTTCTTATACAAAAAGACATGATACCATCCTCCACAAATATGATTGGCTGCCAAGACGGAGACCTTCACAGACTTCACCTCCAAAACACAAACTCACAATGGGATGCCCAAGGGAACAGTTCTTTCTCCCCACCCCTCTTCAATCTCTTCCTGAATGACCTTCTATCACCTACAGACCACAGTCTGAAAGTCCTTTCATACATAGAACTCACAGACACATCACAATGCAATGACACTACTCAAGCAACAACAAACATACAACATTACATTGCAAAATTATGAACAATGGCTCACCTAAAACATTATTTCTGCATCCCCACAAAAATCCACCTCACCCTACAATACATAACTGCATGACACTGTTTATTATTGTAAATAATTTTCCTTTGTCGCTGTCTCCCGCGTTAGCGAGGCAGCGCAAGGAAACAGACGAAAGAATGGCCCAACCCACCCACATACACATGTATATATATACACGTCCACACATGCAAATATACATACCTATACATCTCAATGTATACATATATATACACACACAGACATATACATATATACACATGTACATAATTCATACTGTCCGCCTTTATTCATTCCCATCACCACCTCGCCACACATGGATATAACAACCCCCTCTCCCCTTATGTGAGCGAGGTAGCGCTAGGAAAAGACAACAAAGGCCACATTCGTTCACACTCAGTCTGTAGCTGTCATGTAATAATGCACCGAAACCACAGCTCCCTTCCCACATCCAGGCCCCACAGAACTTTCCATGGTTTACCCCAGACACTTCACATGCCCTGGTTCAATCCACTGACAGCACATCGACCCCGGTATACCACATCGTTCCAATTCACTCTATTCCTTGCACGCCTTTCACCCTCCTGCATGTTCAAGCCCCGATCACTCAAAATCTTTTTCACTCCATCTTTCCACCTCCAATTTGGTCTCCCACTTCTCATTCCCTCCACCTCTGACACATATATCCTCTTGGTCAATCTTTCCTCACTCATTCTCTCCATGTGACCAAACCATTTCAAAACACCCTCTTCTACTCTCTCAACCACACTCTTTTTATTACCACACATCTCTCTTACCTTATTATTACTTACTCGATCAAACCACCTCACACCACATATTGTCCTCAAACATCTCATTTCCAGCACATCCACCCTCCTCCGCACAACTCTATCCATAGCCCACGCCTCGCAACCATATAACATCGTTGGAACCACTATTCCTTCAAACATACCCATTTTTGCTTTCTGTGATAATGTTCTCCACTTCCACACATTCTTCAAGGCTCTCAGAATTTTCGCCCCCTCCCCCACCCTATGATTCACTTCCGCTTCCATGGTTCCATCTGCTGCCAAATCCACTCCCAGAAATCTAAAACACTTCACTTCCCCAGTTTTTCTCCATTCAAACTTACCTCCCAATTCACTTGACTCTCAACCCTACTGTACCAACTAACCTTGCTCTTATTCACATTTACTCTCAACTTTCTTCTTTTACACACTTTACCAAACTCAGTCACCAGCTTATGCAGTTTCTCACATGAATCAGCCACCAGCGCTGTATCATCAGCAAACAACAACTGACTCACTTCCCAAGCTCTCTCATCCACAACAGACTGCATACTTGCCCCTCTTTCCAAAACTCTTGCATTTACCTCCCTAACAACCCCATCCATAAACAAATTAAACAACCATGGAGACATCACACACCCCTGCCGCAAATCTACATTCACTGAGAACCAATCACCTTCCTCTCTTCCTACACGTACACATGCCTTACATCCTCGATAAAAACTTTTCACTGCTTCTAACAACTTGCCTCCCACACCATATTTTCTTAATACCTTCCACAGAGTGTCTCTATCAACTCTTATCATATGCCTTCTCCAGATCCATAAATACTACATACAAATCCATTTGTATACTATCATAAATATGAATGATCTAATTCACAAACCTGGGAATTGCATTTTGTTTTATTAAGCCACAAACCATATATAAATACTTTATAAACGGAAATAATATAAGAAAGAAAACTAAGTTCACACAACAAATCAGTTTTACAACAATGACTACAATAAGGGATGCAGAACTCCCCTCCTTATATTGCACACACAAGTAATCATCAAAAACAGATAATCTTACAGACCACAAGCCTTGGCTAAGATACATCCAATATTTAAACCAAAAATCCAATCTGGGGTACAGTTGAACCTCCCAAATCCAGCAATCTCAGTACCTGAGCCTTGCTGAATCTTGAAATTTGCTAGATTTTGGGTAGTCATATACTTATACAATAAGTAAAAAAAAAATGCTGCCAATTTTTACTGCAATTTATTATACATAGTCATTAATGCCACATCTAAGTCAACACTCTTTGCCTCTGTCATGTTTTTAATTCTGTCAATTCCATTCTTTGAGTCACTGTTTACAAAGTATTTGAGCAGCTTCACTCTATTCTTCTTCAGGTCATATACAGCTAATGAACCAATACTAAAAGTTTCACATAATCACTTCATCAAAGTCCCACTGTCAAATTCTTCAATATTGCAATTATCTATTTGTAATTACTTATTTGTGCTGTACATGGAGGGAATTTTACACTTGTAGGGCCCCCATCTCTTAAACACTCTCTACCATCATACAACCTCTTGTGTTCTGAATCACCACAATCCTCTGACCCACTTGCTTTTGTTTTAGGCAACATATTTAAGGGCATATATTGCTTAAATATACTGGTAAAGGGAAGATAAATACTAGCAGCTGATGGAGACTCCATCAGCCAACTAGTAGTACTGACAAGAAGGCTGTCTCCAACACACCACTTGGGTAAGCAGCAAACTCGAGAACTAAATTTGCCAAGTCTCTGGTAGTTTGCTGAATCTGCCCTTTTTCAAAAAAACAGGCAGAAAATGGATTGCTGGATCTGAGTGGCTCAACTAAATGAATACATGTGAATTCAATACACTGTATGTGGTTATTAACATGCAAATCAAAATCCATAAACTAAAGTTAATCTACAAACTTCCCTTTGCAGGTTTACTATCACATGAGTATTAATGCAATACTACACTTCCACAACCTTAAGATCAAATATGATAATGTAAACATACAATAGGAAAGAGTGTTGCTCCACTCCACCAGCCTGTGGTAGTTTGCTGAATTTGCCCTTTTTCAAAAAAACAGGCAGAAAATGGATTACTGGATCTGAGTGGTTCAACTAAATGAATACTTGTGAATTCAATACACTGTATGTGGTTATTAACATGCAAATCAAAATCCATAAACTAAAGTTAATCTACAAACTTCCCTTTGCAGGTTTACTATCACATGAGTATTAATGCAATACTACACTTCCACAACCTTAAGATCAAATATGATAATGTAAACATACAATAGGAAAGAGTGTTGCTCCACTCCACCAGCCTGTGGTTACACTAAGAGTAAAAAGATAAGATGTATTGTCAAATAGTATACATGATACAAAATGAAATTCCTTATGGCTAGAAACTCAATTCAAGGTTAAAAAGTATAAGAATCATAAGATAGAAATGATGAAATATCATATAAAAGTACCACATAAAATGTCACAGAAAGAATCACCTATTGCATTCAGAAGCTATATAACAGGAGTTACAGCATGTCTAGATGGTTAAACAGTAGAATGCTTTTTGGTACAAATCATTTCCTGAATCTATTGGTGCACTGTATAGGCAGAGACAGTCTTCTTTCTGACCTTAAAAATACAGAGGATAGGCTGCACCTTGCATGATCTTCACCTGTTTCCCTGTACATTCCTGATACAGCATATCTAATGTTCTAGTGTTTGCACTCAATATCCTAGCTTTCTTAACAATTTTCTTAAATTTCTTTTCTTTACTGTTTAGCTTGCCATATCAGGCAGTAATTGAAAAAACACGAATTTGATTCTATGGTTGGCCTATAAAAAAGATTAATTATTGCATTGTCTACATGCTGACTATTCAAAATACATCCAAAGTGCAATCTTTGATTACATTTCTTATAAACCATATCATTATTTGCACCACCTTTTAACTGGTTATCTGTGATAAAGCCTAGATACTTGATGGGTGTTTTGAATGCAAAGGCGAGTAATGTGGCAGTTGAGGGAAGAATTGGTGTACATGGGGTGTTCAGTGTTGTAAATGGAAATGGTGAAGAGCTTGTAGATTTGTGTGCTGAAAAAGGACTGGTGATTGGGAATGCCTAGTTTAAGAAGAGAGATATACATAAGTATACGTATGTAAGTAGGAGAGATGGCCAGAGAGCGTTACTAGATTACGTGTTAATTGATAGCCATGTGAAAGAGAGACTTTTGGATGATGATGCGCTGAGAGGTGCAATTGCAGGGATGTCTGATCATTATCTTGTGGAGGCGAAGATAAAGATTTGTAGAGTTTCCAGAAAAAAAGAGAGAATGTTGGGGTGAAGAGAGTGATGAGAGTAAGTGAGCTTGGGAAGGAGACTTGTGTAAGGAAGTACCAGGAGAGACTGAGTGCAGAATGGAAAAAGGTGAGAGCAAAGGACATAAGGGTAGTCTGGGAAGAATGGGATGCATTTAGGGAAGCAGTGATGGCTTGCGCAAAAGATGCTTGTGGTATGAGAAGTGTGGGAGGAGGGTAGATTAGAAAGGGTAGTGAATGGTGGGGTGAAGAAGTAAGATTATTAGTGAAAGAGAAGAGAGAGGCATTTGGACAATTTATTGCAGGGAAATAGTGCAAATGACTGGAAGATGTATAAAAGAGAGGCAAGAGGTCAAGAGAAAGGTGCAAGAGGTGAAAAAGAGGGCAAATGAGAGTTGGGGTGAGAGAGTAGGGAGAATAAAAAGATGTTTCGGAAGGAGGTAAATAAAGTGTGTAAGACAAGAGAACAAATGGAAACATCAGTGAAGGGGGCTAATGGGGAGGTAATAGCAAGTAGTGGTGATGTGAGAAGGAGATGGAGTGAGTATTTTGGAGGTTTGTTGAATGTGTTAGATGACAGAGTGGCAGATATAGGGCATTTTGGTCGAGGTGATGTGCGAAGTGAGAGGGTTAGGGAGAATGATTTGGTAAACAGAGAAAAGGTAGTAAAAGCTTTGCGGAAGATGAAAGCCGGCAAGGAAGCAGGTTTGGATGGTATTGCAGTGGAATTTATTAAAAAAGGGGGTGACAGTGTTGATGACTGGTTGGTAAGGATATTTAATGTATGTATGACTCATGGTGAGGTGCCTGAGGATTGGCAGAATGCATGCATAGTGCCATTGTACAAAGGCAAAGGGGATAAGAGTGAGTGCTCAATTAACAGAGGTATATGTTTGTTGAGTATTCCTGGGAAATTATATGGGGGGGGTACTGATTGAGAGGGTGAAGGCATGTACAGAGCATCAGATTGGGGAAGAGCAGTGTGGTTTCAGAAGTGGTAGAGGATGTGTGGATCAGGTGTTTGCTTTGAAGAATGTATCTGAGAAATACTTAGAAAAGCAAATGGATCTGTATGTAGCATTTATGGATCTGGAGAAGGCATATGATAGAGCTAATAGAGATGCTCTGTGGAAAGTATTAAGAATATATGGTGTGGGAGGCAAGTTGTTAGAAGTGGTAGAGGATGTGTGGATCAGGTGTTTGCTTTGAAGAATGTATCTGAGAAATACTTAGAAAAGCAAATGGATTTGTATGTAGCATTTATGCATCTGGAGAAGGCATATGATAGAGCTGATAGAGATGCTCTGTGGAAAGTATTAAGAATATATGGTGTAGGAGGCAAGTTGTTAGAAGCAGTGAAAAGTTTTTATCGAGGATGTAAGGCATGTGTACGAATAGGAAGAGAGGAAAAGTGACTGGTTCTCAGTGAATGTTGGTTTGCAGCAGGGGTGCGTAATGTCTCCATGACTGTTTAATTTGTTTATGGATGGGGTTGTTGGGGAGAATGCAAGAGTTTTGGAGAGAGAGGCAAGTATGCAGTCTGTTGTAGATCAAAGGGCTTGGGAAGTGAGTCAGTTGTTGTTCGCTGATGATACAGTGCTGGTGGCTGATTCGGGTGAGAAATTGCAGAAGCTGGTGACTGAGTTTGGTAAAGTGTGTGAAAGAAGAAAAGCTGAGAGTAAATGTGAATAAGAGCAAGGTTATTAAGTACAGTAGGGTTGAGGGACAAGTCAACTGGGAGGTAAGTTTGAATGGAGAAAAACTGGAGGAAGTGAAGTGTTTTAGATACCTAGGAGTGGATTTGGCAGCAGATGGAACCATGGAAGCAGAAGTGAGTCATAGGGTGGGGGAGGGGGCAAAAGTTCTGGGAGCGTTGAAAAATGTGTGGAAGGTGAGAACATTATCTCGGAAAGCAAAAATGGGTATGTCTGAAGGAATAGTGGTTACAACAATGTTATATGGTTGCGAGGCATGGGCTATAGATAGTGTTGTACGGAGGAGGGTGGATGTGTTGGAAATGAGATGTTTGAGGATAATATGCGGTGTGAGGTGGTTTGATCCAGTAAGTAATGAAAAGGTAAGAGAGATGTGTGGTAATAAAAAAGTGTGGTTGAGAGAGCAGAAGAGGGTGTTTTGAAATGGTTTGGTCACATGGACAGAATGAGAGAGGAAAGATTGACAAAGAGGATATATGAGTCAGAGGTGGACGGAACAAGGAGAAGTGGGAGACCAAACTGGAGGCAGAAGGATGGAGTGAAAAAGATTTTGAGCAATCGTGGCCTGAACATGCAGGAGGGTGAAAGGCGTGCAAGAAATAGAGTGAACTGGAATGATGTGGTATACCGGGTTCGACGTGCTGTCAATGGATTGAACCAGGGCATGTGAAGCGTCTGGGGTAAACCATGGAAAGTTTTGTGGGGCCTGGATACATATACATGTATACATACGTATACATGTATATGTATGTATATGTGCATGCGTGGATGCATATGTATATACATGTGTATGTGGGTGGGTTGGGCCGTTCTTTCATCTGTTTCCTTGTGCTACCTCGCTAATGCAGGACACAGCAACAAAGTAGAATAGAATAGACTTGTACTGACTCCTTATTCTACATTTTCATCTTCAATTGCAATTTAGTCTGGTGAATGTAGTTTTTTTTGTCTGAAACTTTATTATCATTTCTAGTTTTCTTTACACCACTCAACGAAGCAACTAACCTGTGCAATATAATCATTAAAATTATCATTTACAATTTTTCCAATGATTACTGTATCATCAGCATATTTCAAAATTGTGCTGTTGCTAAAACACTCCTGCAGTCATCAATATACAAACTGAACAAAGTGTGGGACATAACGCATTCATCGGGTGCATCTGTATTGGTTGTGTCAAGGAACATCTCACCCCATCATTCACTGCTTCTGAGAGTAGGTCAACCTTAAAGCTGTAGGAGCCATATAAAATGGGTCCTGTAGTTATATATACTTATAAAGTACTACAACTATTAATAATGCAGTCTGAAATTTTACTAAAATAACAAGAATAAACCTTAATAAATGTTACTCATGCAATCAAAACATATACATAACTAAACCGACAACCATAAAAATGCACAATTGTTAAACTGGAAACAATGACTTGCTGCCTTACCTAACAAATCAAACCCCACTAACTCTTCAATGGTTTATCTTGACTGCTTCACACACCCTGGTTCAGCACACCACCAGAAAGTCAGGCCCCATACACCACATCGATTCAATTCATTCTATCCCGTTCATGCCTCTAATTTTCCTGAATATTCAGGCCCCAGTACCACATTGCCTCATCACTCTATCTTTAAATCTTCCTCTCTGTCTCCCCCTTCCCTTACAACAAACACTTTTGACATGCAGATTTTTTATCTAGTCAGTCATTGCTCATCCTTGCAAAGTATCCAAACCATTTCTGCACACCCTAATCTGCTCTCCCCATCACACTGCTTACTATCTCCCTTTTCACTGTGTTTACTTAGTAAACATGATCAACTTGCCTACACAATATACTGTCCTTAGGCATTCCATTTTCAACAATACCCACCCTTCTTCCTTTCTTTTGCACTCAAGAACCATGACTCTCCTCCACACATCACTACTGAGACCACTAAACCTGCAAACATTTTTCCCCTAACAAACCCACATCTCTCATCATCCTTACTGCACCCAAGATCTTATCCCCCTCTTACCCTAGGACTCAATACAACTTCCAAGGTTCCATCCATGGTTATTCAGCAAATAACAAAGCTCAAATGATGGTCTGTGGAACAGGTATAGTGTGAGTTCTGAAGCTCTAACTTTTACGGCTGATTTGAGCAATTAGAAAGGCATAGTAATTTGCATAACATAAAAAAGACATCAATCTAAAATTACAGATAAAGAAGCAGCAACAGACTAAACTGTCATATTAGCTCTAAATTGCAGCATACATTTGAAATGACACAAAAAAAAATTATCGTCATTATCATTATTATTATAATTATCATTATTATCACTATCATTACCACTAGTATTATCATTATCACACTTGATCACTGTTTCCCGCATCAGCAAGGTAGTGCCAGGAAACAGACAAAGAAAGACCTATCTACTCATATACACACACATATACACACATGCACATACATGTACATATAAATAAATATACATATACATACCAACATATACACATATCAATACATATATACACATGTACATATTCAGACTTGCTTGCCTTCGTCCACTCCCGGAGCAACCCTGCCCCAGAGGAAAAAGCATCGCCACCCCCTGCCTCAATGAGGTAGTGCCAGGAAAATAAACAAAAATGGCCACATTCATTCACACTCAGATTCTAGCTGTCATGCGTAATGCACCATAACCACAGCTCCCTATCCACATCCAAGCCCCACAGACCACTCCATGGTTTACCCCAGACATTTCACATTCCCTGGTTTAGTCCAATGTCAGCATGCTGACCTCAATATACCACATCGTTCCAATTAATTCTATTCCTTGCACATCTCTTACCCTCCCCTGTATGTTCAGGCCTCGATCGCCCAAAATCTTTTTCACTCCACCCTTCCACCTCCAATTTGGTACACCGCTTTTTGTACACTCCCTCTCTGACACATTATCCTCTTTGTCAACCTTTCCTCACTCATTCGTTCCATATGTCTAAACCATTTCATCACACCTCTTTTGCTCTCTCAACCACACTATTTATTACCACACATCTCTCTTACCTTTTCATTACTTAATCAAACCACCTCACACTGCATATTGTCCTCAAACATTCTATTTCCAACACATCCACCCTCTTCCATACAACCCAATCTAGAGCCCATGCCTTGCAACCATATAATATTGTTGAAATTACTATTCCTTCAAACATACCCATTTTGCTCTCTAAGATAATGTGCTCTGTTTTCGCACATTGTTCATCGCTCCCAGAACCTTCGCCCCCTCCCCCACCCTATGGCTCACTTCTGCTTCCAAGGTTCCATTTGCTACAAAGTCTACTCCCAGATGTCTAAAACACTTCACTTCCTCCAATTCTTTCTCCATTCAAACTTACATTTTACTTTCAACACATCCACCCTCTTCCATACAACCCAATCTAGAGCCAATACCTTGCACCTATATAACATTGTTGAAATTACTATTCCTTCAAACATATCCATTTTTTCTCTCCAAGATAATGTGCTCTGTTTTCACACATTCTTCATCGCTCCCAGAACCTTCGCCCCCTCCTCCACCCTATGGCTCACTTCTGCTTACAAGGTTCCATTTGCTACAAAGTCCACTCCCAGATATCTAAAACACTTCACTTCCTCCAATTTTTCTCCATTCAAACTTACATACCAATTAACTTGTCCCTTAACCCTGCTGAACCAAATACTAATAATCTTGTTCTTATTCACATTTACTCTCAACTTTCTCCTTTCACACAATTTTCCAACTCAGTTACCAACTTCTGCAATTTCTCACTCGAATCAGCCACCAATGCTGTATCATCGACGAGCAACAACCAACTCACTTCCCGGCCCTCTCATCCCCAACACACTGCATACTTGCCCCTCTCTCCAAAACTCTTGCATTTACCTCCCTAACCACCCCATCCATAAACAAATTAATGGGGACATCACATACCCCTGCCACAGACTGACCTCCACTAGGAACCAATCAATCTCCATTCTTCCTACTTGCACACAAGACTTACACCCATGATAAAAACTTTTCAATGCTTCTAGCAGCTCATCTCCAACATCATATATTCTGAAGAATTTTCACAAAGCATCTCTATCAACCCTATCATATGCCTTCTCCAGATTATCCATAAATGTTACATACAAATCCATCTGTTTTTCTGTGTATTCCTCACATATATTCTTCAAAGTAAACACCTGATCCACACATGCTATACTACCTCTAAAACCACACTGATCCTCCTCAATCTGATGCTCTGTACATGCCTTCACCCTCTCAATCAATACCCTCCAACACAATTTTCCAGGAATACTCAAACTTCTGCCTCTGTAATATGAACACTCACCTTTATCCCCTATACTTTGTCGCTGTCTCCCGCGTTAACGAGGTGGCGCAAGGAAACACACGAAAGAATGGTCCACCCACCCACATACACATGTATACACATAAACGTCCACACACGCATATATACATACCTATAACTCTCAATGTATACACACACAGACATATACATATATACACATGTACATAATTCATACTGTCTGCCCTTATTCATTCCCGTCGCCACCCTGCAACATGAAATAACAACCCCCTCCCCCAAATGTGTGCGAAGTAGTGCTAGGAAAAGACAACAAAGGCCACATTCGTTCACACTCAGTCTCTAGCTGTCATGTATAATGCACCGAAACCACAGCTCCCTTTCCACATCCAGGCCCCACACAACTTTCCATGGTTTACCCCAGACACTTCACGTGCCCTGGTTCAATCCAATGACAGCACGTCGTCCCCGGTATACCACATCGTTCCAATTCAATCTATTCCTTGCACGCCTTTCACCCTCCTGCATGTTCAGGCCCCCGATCACTCAAAATCTTTTTCACTCCATCTTTCCACCTCCAATTTGGTCTCCCACTTCTCCTCTTTCCCTCCACCTCTGACACATACATCCTCTTAGTCAATCTTTCCTCACTCATTCTCTCCATGTGACCAAACCATTTCAAAACACCCTCTTCTGCTCTCTCAACCACAATCTTTTTATTACCACATATCTCTCTTACCCTTTCATTACTTATTCGATCAAACCACCTCACACCACATATTGTCCTCAAACATTCATTTCCAGCACATCCACACTCCTCCACACAACACTTTTTTTTTTTTTTTGCTTTGTCGCTGTCTCCCGCATTTGCGAGTAGCGCAAGGAAACAGACGAAAGAAATGGCCCAACCAACCCCCATACACATGTATATACATACACGTCCACACATGCAAATATACATACCTATACATCTCAATGTACACATATATATATACACACAGACATATACATATATACACATGTACATAATTCATACTGTCTGCCTTTATTTATTCCCATCGCCACCTCACCACACATGGAATAATATCCCCCTCCCCCCTCATGTGTGCGAAGTAGCGCTAGGAAAAGACAACAAAGGCCCCATTCATTCATACTCAGTCTCTAGCTGTCATGTAATAATGCCCGAAACCACAGCTCCCTTTCCACATCCCGGCCCCACAGAACTTTCCATGGTTTACCCCAGACGCTTCACATGCCCTAATTCAATCCATTGACAGCAGGTCGACCCCGGTATACCACATCGATCCAATTCACTCTATTCCTTGCCCTCCTTTCACCCTCCTGCATGTTCAGGCCCTGATCACTCAAAATCTTTTTCACTCCACCTTTCCACCTCCAATTTGGTCTCCCACTTCTCCTCGTTCCCTCCACCTCCGACACATATATCCTCTTGGTCAATCTTTCCTCACTCATTCTCTCCATGTGCCCAAACCATTTCAAAACACCCTCTTCTGCTCTCTCAACCACACTCTTTATATTTCCACACATCTCTCTTACCCTTACATTACTTACTCGATCAAACCACCTAAAACCACATATTGTCCTCAAACATCTCATTTCCAGCACATCCACCCTCCTGCACACAACTATATCCATAGCCCACGCTTCGCAACCATACAACATTGTCGGAACCACTATTCCTTCAAACATACCCATTTTTGCTTTCCGAGATAATGTTCTCGACTTCCAAACATTCTTCAAGGCTCCCAGGATTTTCACCCCCCCCCCCTATGATTCACTTCCACATCCATGGTTCCATCCGCTGCCAGATCCACTCCCAGATATCTAAAACACTTTACTTCCTCCGGTTTTTCTCCATTCAAACTTACCCCCCAATTGACTTGACCCTCAACCCTAATGTACCTAATAACCTTGCTCTTATTCACATTTACTCTTAACTTTCTTCTTTCACACACTTTACCAAACTCAGTCACCAGCTTCTGCAGTTTCTCACATGAATCAGCCACCAGCGCTGTATCATCAGCGAACAACAACTGACTCACTTCCCAAGCTCTCTCATCCACAACAGACTGCATACTTGCCCCTCTTTCCAAAACTCTTGCATTCACCTCCCTAACAACCCCATCCATAAACAAATTAAATAACCATGGAGACATCACACACCCCTGCCGCAAACCAACATTCACTGAGAACCAATCACTTTCCTCTCTTCCTATCTATATATGTATATTCTATTTATTTATTATACTTTGTCGCTGTCTCCCGCGTTAGCAAGGTAGTACAAGGAAACAGATGAAAGAATGGCCCAACCCACCCACATACACATGTATATACATACATGTCTGCACACGCACATATACAAATCTATATATCTCAACGTATACATATATATACACACACAGACATATACATATTTACACATGTACATAATTCACAGTCCGCCCTTATTCATTCCCGTCGCCACCCCGCCACACATGAAATGAAAACCCCCTCCCCCGCATGTGCACGACATAAAGTTAGGAAAGACAACAAAGGCCACATTTGTTCACACTCAATCTCTAGCTGTCATGTATAATGCACCGAAACCACAGCTCCCTTTCCACATCCAGGCCCCACAGAACTTTCCATGGTTTACCCAAGACGCTTCGCATGCCCTGGTTCAATCCATTGACAGCAATGGATTTATCATCTATCATACTTAGTTGCTGTCACCTGCGTTAGCAAGGTAGCACATGGAAACAGACAAAAGAATGGCCCAACTCACCTACATATACATGTATATACATAAACACCCACCCACGCACATATACATGCCTCTACATTTCAACGCATACATACATATACATACACAGACGTATACATAAATACACATGTACATATTCATACTTGCTGCCTTCATCCATTCCCATCGCCACCCCGCCACACATGAAACAGCACCCCCCTCAACCTGCACACGCGCGCAAGGTAGCGTTAGGAAAAGACAATAAAGCCCACATTCATTTACACTCAGTCTCAAACTGTCATGTGTAATGCACCAAAACCACAGCTCCCTATCCACATCCAGGCCCCACAAAACTTTCCATGGTTTACCCCAGACACTTTACATGCCCTGGTTCAATCCACTGACAGCACGCCAACCCTAGTATACCACATTGTTACAATTTTCTCTATTCC
The DNA here is from genome assembly GCF_036320965.1 of Panulirus ornatus. NCBI lineage: Eukaryota > Metazoa > Arthropoda > Malacostraca > Decapoda > Palinuridae > Panulirus > Panulirus ornatus. The sequence goes on from NC_092242.1 coordinate 3,172,266, forward strand.
AAAAATGCCTTTCACCCTCCTGTATGTTCAGGCCCCAATCACTCAAAATCTTTTTCACTCCATCCTTCCACCCCAATTTGGTCTCACACTTCTCTCATTCCCTCTACCTCTGACACATATATTCTCTTACCCTGAACAAAATGTCTGCATCTCCACAGAAGTCTTCAATCACTCTTTTAACCTCAGATGGACATAAACCAGCTCACATCCTCCAGGCACAACACATATGACATGCACCAATAACACAATAACTGATACTAATTAGTACAAGATGCAGACTCCCTCAACATCCTCTATAAACAATTCATCCACTCCACTTTGCACTACAGATAAAGAGAGCAAATGAGCAAATAAGGTTTTTCATCTGTTTTGGCCACAAACTCACTAAGTCAGAAACTAGCAAACAAGTAACAAAAACAAATCAAGAAACTTCTTTTATAATGATTTGTAGCAAAAAAGAAATCACAGCATTATATATGTATTAATGAGCTATTTTCATATTTCATTCACTAACTCTGCCAAGGTAAACCAAAATAGAGTCTGTGAAGCTTGGCTGTGAAAGGTAAAAACTGCTTTCATAACACTGCATATGACAGATACAGTGAATGTAAGCAAATGAGGCTGTTGTTTATTTGTTCCTGACATTACCTCCCTATGGAAGAAGCAGCAATTAGATATTGTATAAAAGAAAAGCTGCATATATTGTTTTTACCACATATGAATAACCAGATATCTTACTAGGTGCTAAACAATTTAATGATCATTTGATTCAAAATTTCATTTAAACAGTGAGGTTAAAAGCTGACATCACCCTCTATTAGCAAGTTTTAATAAAAAATCTGATAAATTCAATGAGCCAATTAGAGGAGTCAATAAATGAATTGTGATCAAACTGGACTCACCAGAAATTAATTCCTCATTCAAAGATTTCATGAGAATTTAAAAGCTGACGATAATACTCCAAATGATACTGCAAATCCTCATTTTCTTGTCGCATCTGTGCTACTTCCCTTACCAGCTCTTCACACTGTGACAGTGAAAAACCTGGTGAGGGTTGCACAACAAAATAACTACCTTGTGATTCCATAAAGATGACAGTGCTATCCACAGAATCTACAGGGTCAAAAGCAGTATCTGAACCAGCTACATGGTTCTCCTGTACTCTTTCAGATCCAGTCTGCAAAAAATTACTCTCAGTGTGGCCAACAGCACCTAACAATTCCAAACTGACTCCCGATCCTCCATATGTAATTTCACCAGTCAGATGATCCAGTGATTGCTTTTCAGTGTCTGGATTGACAAAGGCCTTATCACCAGACCCTGAAACACCCTCCCTAATTACTGGTTTGTCTTTAAGGTCAGCTTGTGTGTGATCCTCAGAAGATGATGAAAGTGTTCCATTCTTACAGCTGGACTGAACCATTGTGATACTCTTCAGTGCCACAGAGACTCCAGTTATGCAACAACAAAGAAGAGACAGGACACTTGACCAGTACGAGACCTGTAAGAGTATTGACATTTCTCAGCCCAGTTGGAAAAAAAAGATATTCAAGTGTTAAGCAGTATGACTGTGGTCCACGTAATTCAAAATTTCTCTCAAGAATTATGCAGCTCACCCTTACAAAAAAAAATTTACTGGTTTGCCTAGGAAGAGTGAAATTTATTACAAACACAACCTTAGTTAAACCTCAGGTAATTTCTTTTACTGCGACCCACTGTTTTCAATAGCAAACAAAAAATCTTCAAGCTAAAAATATCTATATCTCCATTTTTTTATTATTTTGCTTTGTCGCTGTCTCCCGCGTTAGCGAGGTAGCGCAAGGAAACAGACGAAAGAATGGCCCAACCCACCCACATACACATGTATATACCTACATGTCCACACACGCAAATATACATACCTATACATCTCAACGTATACATGTATATACACACACAGACATATACATATATACATGTGTACATAATTCATACTGTATGCCTTTATTCATTCCCATCGCCACCTTGCCACACATGTAATAACATCCCCCTCCCCCCTCATGTGTGCAAGGTAGTGCTAGGAAAAGACAACAAAGGCCCCATTCGTTCACACTCAGTCTCTAGCTGTCATGTAATAATGCACCGAAACCAAAGCTCCCTTTCCACATCCAGGCCCCACAGAACTTTCCATGGTTTACCCCAGACGCTTCACATGCCCTAGTTCAATCCACTGACAGCATGTTGGCCCCGGTATACCACATCGTTCCAATTCACTCCATTCCTGGCATGCCTTTCACCCTCCTGCATGTTCAGGCCCCGATCACTCAAAATCTTTTCCACTCCATCTTTCCACCTCCAATTTGGTCTCCCACTTCTCCTCGTTCCCTCCACCTCTGACACATATATCCTCTTTGTCAATCTTTCCTCACTCATTCTCTCCATGTGACCAAACCATTTCAAATAAGTTTTTAGGAGATGAAATGTAATACAATATGAAGAAAACATTCATTAAGATCCTACCATCCACACAAAATTACTAGCTATCTTGAAAAATGCATTAAAAAAAGGCTAATGAAGATATTACTAATGATGTAAAACAACCTAACCATAAGTAACCCTCCTCCAATATGAACCGTCTACATAGGGATTACTCAGAGGTTTCGAAAGTATTCCTTCAACACACTACAATACTAAAAAACTTACCAATTCTACAGTTAATATCATGATTAATACAAAACATTCTGCAACTCCACAAGTAACACAACTACCACAACAAATACTGTTACTGTCATTCAGGTGATGCGGTCAAAGTACGATAAGTCACTGCTCCAAAAGATAAGCCCATTTTCAATGGCCCTCCTTTCTACTATGCCAGCACATGGCCTGGGACCCAGCTGACAGCTTATTACCTCCCAACAAGGGAAACGTCTACCACTTCTCACAGAGGCACTACTGAGCACTATTAACAATCATCTCCAAGTCCTATATTTTAGTCTTCCTTACCCCAACAACAGTCTTTGGTGGATATGACTGGTGCATCATGCCACCTGAATCATCCCAACCATTTAGTTCTAGCCCCTGGAATGTAATGACTTGAAATAAAAAATTATAGCCTCAAACAGTTTCACACTCCTGATACCAATTGTTAAGTTACCCTCTCTCACCTTGAGCTTTGGATGCTTGTTTCTGAAGTAAAGTGAAGCTGATGCACACAGTCTATGGTCGATTTATCAATCACTGTAAAACAACAGTAGCTTTATCAAAATAAGAAAAAATGGATAAGCACAACTTTAGGTCAGCAGGATATTATTCTGTGCAAATCAGTGATCTGATCACAACCTTTAAATCTTTAAAACAGATTGGTGATGATGACAATGAGCAGTTCAAGAGATGTAGTGATAAATCAACCAGGGAACATAACATGAATTTAAGCAAGAAATTTTAAAAAATGTAAAGAAGTACTTTTATAGGATAAGAGAGGAGAATGAATGGGAAAAAATGACTAAAGACATGGTCAATGCACACAGGATACATAAATTTAGAGAATGTTCAAGAAATGGGATCCCCTGAGTGTAAAACTACTTCTCCATACAATTCAAATATTTACTTACAAAGAACCAACTGCAGAACCAACTCTACTCTCAGCACTCACCTTTATACAATATAAATTGCTCAGTTGTTATGGGTAACATCCTGTACTCTGCAAAAAAGAGTAACTTGGTGACCATGTCACCAGAAATTCATACTGTAAAAGCAGCATATTCAGCCTGGATTAGTGACTAGCAATTGGTAGACATTACACCCACAAACATACATAAATCCACCAACATTTATTACCTGACTTTGCCAGCATTATCTAACATAGTGAGAGAAAGTCACCTTTGGCAACCCCGTATCACTTGAAATACAGTCTCCTCAAAGAATGTCTCACTCCAGAGGAGTCCACACTTCCCTGCTGCTGGAAATAGCTGCAGGAGACTCCGAAAAGAATTCATTTGTAATATTAGGGCTTTTCTTCATCAAGGGGAAGTAAATAAAGAATAAAAAATACACCATCAAACAAACATTCAGGATTGCCAAATTCAAAGAGATCAAGTACCAGATATGCCAAAGTTCCAAGGGAAGCATTACTCACTGAAAGAAAGACAGTCAGATCAAGAGGACTCTGTCCAGAAATTAATCAACCCTATGAAAACTGATAGTTTGCCTTGTTTGTAACTTGTTTTAGTATATTATCAATACCTAACCTTTAGTTCATGTTGATCTTAATGTAATTAGCCTAGTCTTGTAATACAGTGTAAATACTGTCCTTTTTTCTTAAATTAATATCATGATAAAATTACTGCTATCCCTGGGGATTAGGGTGAAAGAGCACGGTTTACCTTTTAGCATGCTGCAGACGCAAATGAGAGGGGCAGTAGCATGTAGCTGGAAGTCCTCCCCTCTTTTACAGTATTAGCACTTTCTAAATGAACAGGAACCTAATAAGGTTCCCTCCTCAAGGGTCCAGTCATCTGCTCCTGAAATTACCTTCCTAAGGAGAGAAAAGGCAAACATTATCTATATATATATATATAGTGCAAAGTGAGAGGGTTAGGGAAAATGATTTGGTAAACAGAGAAGAGGTAGTGAAAGCTTTGCGGAAGATGAAAGCCGGCAAGGCAGCAGGTTTGGATGGTATTGCAGTGGAATTTATTAAAAAAGGGGGTGACTGTATTGTTGACTGGTTGGTAAGGTTATTTAATGTATGTATGACTCATGGTGAGGTGCCTGAGGATTGGTGGAATGCATGCATTGTGCCATTGTACAAAGGCAAAGGGGATAAGAGTGAGTGCTCAAATTACAGAGGTATAAGTTTGTTGAGTATCCCTGGTAAATTATATGGGAGGGTATTGATTGAGAGGGTGAAGGCATGTACAGAGCATCAGATTGGGGAAGAGCAGTGTGGTTTCAGAAGTGGTAGAGGATGTGTGGATCAGGTGTTTGCTCTGAAGAATGTATGTGAGAAATACTTAGAAAAGCAAATGGATTTGTATGTAGCATTTATGGATCTGGAGAAGGCATATGATAGAGTTGATAGAGATGCTCTGTGGAAGGTATTAAGAATATATGGTGTGGGAGGAAAGTTGTTAGAAGCAGTGAAAAGTTTTTATCGAGGATGTAAGGCATGTGTACGTGTGGGAAGAGAGGAAAGTGATTGGTTCTCAGTGAATGTAGGTTTGTGGCAGGGGTGTGTGATGTCTCCATGGTTGTTTAATTTGTTTATGGATGGGGTTGTTAGGGAGGTAAATGCAAGAGTCCTGGAAAGAGGGGCAAGTATGAAGTCTGTTGGGGATGAGAGAGCTTGGGAAGTGAGTCAGTTGTTGTTCGCTGATGATACAGCGCTGGTGGCTGATTCATGTGAGAAACTGCAGAAGCTGGTGACTGAGTTTGGTAAAGTGTGTGGAAGAAGAAAGTTAAGAGTAAATGTGAATAAGAGCAAGGTTATTAGGTACAGTAGGGTTGAGGGTCAAGTCAATTGGGAGGTGAGTTTGAATGGAGAAAAACTGGAGGAAGTGAAGTGTTTTAGATATCTGGGAGTGGATCTGGCTGCGGATGGAACCATGGAAGCGGAAGTGGATCATAGGGTGGGGGAGGGGGCGAAAATTCTGGGGGCCTTGAAGAATGTGTGGAAGTCGAGAGCATTATCTCGGAAAGCAAAAATGGGTATGTTTGAAGGAATAGTGGTTCCAACAATGTTCTATGGTTGCGAGGCGTGGGCTATGGATAGAGTGGTGCGCAGGAGGATGGATGTGCTGGAAATGAGATGTTTGAGGACAATGTGTGGTGTGAGGTGGTTTGATCGAGTGAGTAACGTAAGGGTAAGAGAGATGTGTGGAAATAAAAAGAGCGTGGTTGAGAGAGCAGAAGAGGGTGTTTTGAAGTGGTTTGGGCACATGGAGAGAATGAGTGAGGAAAGATTGACCAAGAGGATATATGTGTCGGAGGTGGAGGGAACGAGGAGAAGAGGGAGACCAAATTGGAGGTGGAAAGATGGAGTGAAAAAGATTTTGTGTGATCGGGGCCTGAACATGCAGGAGGGTGAAAGGAGGGCAAGGAATAGAGTGAATTGGAGCGATGTGGTATACCGGGGTTGACGTGCTGTCATTGGATTGAATCAAGGCATGTGAAGCGTCTGGGGTAAACCATGGAAAGCTGTGTAGGTATGTATATTTGCGTGTGTGGACGTATGTATATACATGTGTATGGGGGGGGGTTGGGCCATTTCTTTCGTCTGTTTCCTTGCGCTACCTCGCAAACGCGGGAGACAGCGACAAAGTATAATAAAAAAAAATAAAAAATAAAAATATATATATATATATATATATATATATATATATATATATATATATATATCACCAATGGTCTGCTTGTACACAAAGCCAAGTGTGGTCACACATTCACTCCCGCCAGTCATTTACAAAAATGACTGGAGTTAGTAGTTACACACCTTAAGCGCTTAATGTAAATGACTTTTTTGGTGACTTTTGGTGGTGGTGGGGGGGGGGATAGGATGCTAGCCAAAACATTCAATAAGAAAAGTGACCCAGTGTTCAAGGACACTAAAAATTACGTGACACTTCAAGAAAATGCTAAGAGCGATTTCATGTTTGAGCCCTTGCAAACAATCAATTCAAAAATTTTCAGGGCTGTGAAATGGCTACATTAAGTCTGCCTTAAAACAGGAATGAAAACAACAGCTGAATACAATAACTAAGGGAGATATGCAGAGAAGCCTACATGCCTCAACATATACCTGCCGTTAGTATTCACTCCAATCTATGCCACTCAACCACCACTGCAAGACAACCACATTCTCTGTTGATTTACGGTCATGTTGTCTGCAAATTTCTAACTTGGTGAGCAGCTTGTTTGAAAAAATTTTTGAGGACAGGAGGATCTAGAAACGACTGGAAAACAATGATGCTTATGTGTTACGTAAAACTGCATGAAATGCTAGTGCAGTAGCAGGAGAAATAAAGCACAAAAGCAGTACTACTACTGCAGTCAGGAGGCGTTGCCGAAGATGCTACCTACTCTCAACAAAGCCTCCTCCTCCTGCAGGAGCACCATGGGGTCCTACTACAACCCCTCTAATCCTTCACCAACGACATTAGCTACTGTCCTAGTCCTTCCACGCCCTAGTGCGAATACCAGATGCACCGTTGTCATGCCCTTATTTCTGCAACCCTCTCATTCATCTAAAGTTACACATTTTCTTCCTTTAACTCGATTCATCAGGTGCTGCAACAAAGGAAATCATACAAAAATCGATTCACACAAATATCAATTCTCACTGGCAAAATGATCAATCTTAATGGAGAAAAAAGTCCCCCAGTATCGGGAGAGTAACTATTGCCATCTTGGTATCTAGGCAAAGTTTTGGGTTAAAACTGTGAAGACTAATCGACTAACCAATCTGGGTTGCCACCACCGGCTAACCGAGCCTAGCTTACCCAACTTTACATAAACCTGTCTCTACCTAAAACTACCCAGTCTCAACCTAATCCTCAGCCCCTCAACGTAACCCTAAACTACACAACATACCCTGTCCAGTCAACCTAATCCTACATACCTACATCTACCCCTAACTTACCTCAATTTAATCCATCTAACTCTACCCTATCAATCTAACCCTAGTTTACCTTAATGAAACCCCCAAGGAATAAGGGTAAAAAAAAGTCACAAAATTTGATTCACCCGGCGCCGACTACGTATTACAATCCATAATCAAACACAGTGCACGTACCAATAAAGTGTATCTCTTGGGTTATACAATTGATTTCCGACTTCATCTAACTCAAATGACCCCTGAAGTATCTTGACATCATCCTTGTTATATATAGTAATGGAAAACAAAAAACAGAATCATTCCATACGTGCACAATCAGTTTTCTCAAAGTAAAAAAGATACGGTATAGAAACGTAGACAATCCAACAAACCAATTACGGAAATAAACAAAATAACCACGGTTTTATCTCCTGAAATAATAATATCAATAATAGTAATAATAATAATGACAATAATAATAATAATGATAATAATAATAATAATAATAATAATAATAATAATAATAATAATAATAATAGTGTGGCATCATGCAAAGGATTGTCACCAAGAAAGTAGCGAAACGTATAATGATCCTCCCACATCAACTGCGTTAAAGGGCGGGGTTAAAGATGTGACAGGATGTTGGCGGACGACCACTTTCAGCGTAAAAGAAATGTCCTAAGTTTTCCTGGGACATTTCTTTTACGCTGAAAGTGTGGGAAGGACAATTCCACCAGCCTATTCACCTTCCTCCCCGTGTAGCCCAATTTATTCCAGTATAGACTAAATTCACCATGGATCCTAGGGCCTATTTAGTTAGGGAAAGTTATTCTATTACCCTTTCTTACTTACCCATTGTATAAATCATCTGCTACTTAAAATACAAACAAAAAGACCGTAATAATAGCTCTAATATAAAAGAGGATGACTAAGTAATACATTACAATATCTAAATAACATATGAACGGACTTCTTTGGGAATGAAGCAATTTACCATGTAGTACACAATACATACATCAGTCTAAGAGCCCACAACACGACAGACATATGGTCTGCCCTCGGCTAATAATGGGACACCAAGCGCACACACCCGACATATGGCAGTAATTGCACACCCGAGAACGGGCTGACATTGACAAGAGTGAGTGCCAAGTTTAGTACTGTCGAATCTTTCTAAACACACACACACACACACACACAATAAATATTACCAATAACTATTGTTTACCCAACTGATACTTTGTGCTGCCAGAAACAGGGGTATATGTACTCTTATCAATGTCCCTTTGACTGGTCTTTTAAAGTACCCTCATTGAGAACTGCCACCACTGCCAAAAAAAACAAAATCAAGAAAAGCGCTCCTTGGTGACGGGCTAAGAGAGAAGATACTGAAGACTAAAAGAGAAACTATGACATATTCAAATATAAAATATACACGCATGGATCCGAGTTCGAGCGAGTCAAACAAGTTTCATTCTACAATTTGAGATCATATATATATATATATATATATATATATATATATATATATATATATATATATATATATATATATATATATATATATTTCATACGATTCGCCATTTTCCGCGTTTGCGAGGTAGCGTTAAGAACAGAGGACTGGGCCTTAGAGGGAAAATCCTCACCTGGGCCCCTTCTCTGTTCCTTCTTTTGGAAAATTAAATAAAAAAACGAGAGGGGAGGATTTCCAGCCACCCGCTCCCTCCCCTTTTAGTCGCCTTCTACGACACGCAGGGAATACGTGGGAAGTATTCTTTCTCCCCTGTCCCCTGGGATAATATATATATATATATATCTTTTCTTTTAAACTATTCGCCATTTCCCGCGTTAGCGAGGCAGCATTAAGAACAGAGGACTGGGCCTTTGAGGGAATACCCTCACCTGGCCCAATTCTCTGTTCCTTCTTTTGGAAAATTAAAAAAAAAAAAAAACGAGAGGGGAGGATTTCCATATATATATATATATATATATATATATATATATATATATATATATATATATATATATATATATATATATATATATATTATCCCTGGGGATAGGGGATTAAGAATACTTCCCACGTATTCCCTGCGTGTCGTAGAAGGCGACTAAAAGGGGAGGGAGCGGGGGGCTGGAAATCCTCCCCTCTCGTTTTTTTTTTTAAATTTTCCAAAAGAAGGAACAGAGGGGGCCAGTTGAGGATATTCCAAAAAAGGCCCAGTCCTCTGTTCTTAGCGCTACCTCGCTAACGCGGGAAATGGCGAATAGTTTAAAAAAAAAAATATATATATATATATATATATATATATATATATATATATATATATATATATATATATATATATTCGCTATTTCCCGCGTTACCGAGATAGCTTCAGAACAGAGGACTGAGCCTTAGAGGGATATCCTCACATTCTCTGTTCCTTCTTTTGGAAAATTGAAAAAGGGAGGGAAGGATTTCCAGCCCCACGCCCCCTCCTCTTTCAGTCGCCTTCTACGACACGCAGGGAATCAGGGAATACGTGGGGAGTATTTTTTCTCCCATATATATACATATATACTATATTCCGCACCATATGGTCATACCGATAATCTTCTCTGTTAAGGGGTAAAATAAGATGAGATGCGGTATCTAATTACAATATTCTGATTCGGCAAATAAATAAATCTCAGTGTGCTTGAAGCAAAAACGTTTCGATAAAACGGAATTGTTTCGTGTATGACCACCAAAGAAACGTTCTAGGCTTCTACCGAAACGGAAACTAGCAACGAAGTGAACGTGCAACATTCATAATCTTGTCAGGTACTCAAGATAATCGTGTGGCGCTACGATATGGTGTAATTGTGTCATCCAGACTTTAACCATAACCTTGAAGCAAGCCAAGTAAATACGCGTGAAATTAGCACCGCACAGTTCCCAGGCCTACTAAAACCGGGAAACGGGTTACAAGAAATCCGGAGACATTCTCTATTCAATAGCATAATAAAAAGCTTGGACAGCTTTATCTACAAGAATAATGATATTTAAAATAATAATAATAATAATAATAATAATAATAATAATAATAATAATAATAATACCAGCTCATAAAACAATTAGAGAAAAACAATACTACTGCACAGGCATGTTAAGGAACTCTAAAAGTTCAGCCGACGAAAAACAAGGTACAAAGAAGATGAGTATTGTTTCATAGTTATTCTGAACACAGCTTAACATTTCCTGGAGAGCTGCGTCATGTGATGAAAGAGTCATGCCGTCAAATTCTTTTCACGGAACTCATACTTGAGTTTTGCATCGTTGGCAATCTATACTATCCAAAATGCAACGCTTACTATTGCATAAACTAAAGTAACGGCCTTGTGAACTTAATCTGCATATTTATATAAAAAAAAAAAATCCTCAGTCATCACCATCCTTTAATAAGATATGGCCAGGTTCTCCAGAAGCTGTTGCGAAGGCTGTTGTAAACTATAATGTTCTAAAACCCCTAATTTTTTGTTCAGTAGTTTGGCACTACACTAACAAAGCTCAATTTCATCTTACCCACCATCTATCACTAAATTATGCGTAACTGTGATCCTACAAATTCTGATGGATTAAGAGTTGACAAGTACACAGTTCTATAATCCTAACCTTCAGCCATCAAGTGAGGAAGACAGATTGACTTCTTTTCTTACGTAGCACTTCAAATGATAATAATAATAATAATAATAATGATAATAATAATAATAATAATAATAATAATAATAATAATAAAGTTATTTTACATATGTGTAACAATAAGTAACGGATATATCTATACATGTAACAGAACATTTTCTACTTTCAAATACAGTAACTTATCTCTTGCATTTTCTTAAAGTTCACATACAGAAAGCATGCGAGGATGATCACTTACGATTGGTAGAGACGAGTCTGCTACAACCTACCGTCCTGCTTCGTTAACGCTTACTGCCGAAGTAGAACAGAGACATGCTACAAGTAACTCAAGTGAAACGTTTTGCATCGTGGTCACATGCAATCACCAACGACATTACCAAATGACGTATGGCAATATTCTCCAGCATAACGTAGGTTTGATGTACTTATGTAAACTTGGGTAAAACACTTGAGAGAAATCAAAAGAATCTGAAAACATAACGTACGAATAACAGCCATCAGAAATGTTTGGGGATCAGTTGCGCGTCGCATACTATAGTCAGTTCCGACTGCAATACTAAAAATAGATATTATTCAATGCGGGGAAGGTTGATTAATGCTTAAAGAGGGTTTGTTGATTTTCTCAAGTATTTAACGATACTTGCCCCAGCTCCATATCTACCCTGGCAATTCTCATTATCTCCCTATCTATTATCGTTCAAGAATACATCAGGCTCTGATACCAACCGCAGCAAATGATACTGGTGATCTACTAAACCTAACCTAACCAGGAAGAAAATCACTTGAACGCTCTCAAAAAATCAACTGCGATGCGGAGCTAAACTAGACTTCTATTCGATTCTAATAGCTACGTTCGGGGGATAAGGTCCAAGATTACATCTGTGATACTGAAGGAGACCCAAATTACTAAAAAAAAAAAAATTATATAGTTTAATACCTTCCTGCATGTATCTATGTAATTTTGAATTGCTATCTCCATCCCAAACTTACAGCTACCGGGAAGTAACGAGTTGCATCATCGGGTTGCATATCACGAAACAAATTCACAAAGAACGTATCGAAAAGAAATATAATCTTAATATAAATTTAGATAACAATCTATTTGGTCTACCATATTCTTACAGGTACATTTTCACCTATCCTTCAACAATGCTTTTAGATTTTGATGATTTTAGTTGTGATTCGCAGCTCTGGGAAGTGCTCACGGGTAGAGTGAGAGTTCATAACTTTTGTTATTATGGTTAAGTGAAAGTGTCAGTATAAAACTAAGACTCACACACCAGTCCTAAAGTAAAATAATGCTTTATCTTATTTCATGGAATCTTTATCACTGAATATCAAAGGAAACTGTACTGTTTTTACATAGCTCGTTAATGGGCTGGGCGAAGATGAGTGAAAATGTGGGCTTTAACTAATTCAACCTTAGAAACTTTAACTTGTCATGTTATAAACCGTTAAGAAATGTCTAATGTTTCTTATTACAAAGAAGCTTACAGTATGAAAATAATTTGAGAAATTACTGTCAATGGTACATAGCTATAAACGTTTAGTTTGGTTATACCAAGGAGGTAAAATAGCTTTAACACACAACCGACCATGACATAATCATATGATTTCAAAATAATGTTCAACTGTTTTTGTCCATTTCTATTTGCTCTAACATACAATTTTCTTCGAAATGCATGTCCATTAGAATTTCATAAAATTTACTGGCCTTACAATGACCATGCTGCACCAAAAACGTTGCAATCTTGAATACATATTAAGAAACTGGCAAAACAATAAAAAAAATCTTTCATGATTTTTTTTAAAATCAGAAATATATCATAACGAAAAGATTCTTTAACCTAAATAGCAATGTAAATACTCCATGATGCTTTCCAAGGCTGACTGGTGATACTGAACAGCAAAGCATGAACTTATTTCAAGTATGAAATTAATTTACAGAAATTAATGGTCCATACACAACATTTGGACACCCGCGATCTTAACATGGAAAGTATTAATTATAGTAATGAAGTATTAAGAAATACATTTTTGGAAAAAAATGAGATTTAAATAAGTTTATTATATTTTTCAGGCAAAACAACTTAGTTTCAAATTTGGGTAAACATATATAGTTAACGGCTTCTTTATCATAAAAAAAAATATCTAAAGTCAAAACCTCTCTTGGGACTAACGGATATAGAAGTAATAATAACTAGCAAATATTGATGGATTATACTAAAAGTGCGCAATTTTTTGCTTAGTTATAGAACCTGATGATCCCAAAGTACTTAATAATGAAGTGAATAATTATGAAATGTAATAAAAAATCAAACCTTTATTACAAAAGTTAATGATCCCAAAGCACCTTCAACCCCAAGGTAGCGCCAGGAAACACGAAGAATGGCCCATCCACTCATATATATCTATATCCTATGAGTCCACGGGGAAAATGAAACATGATAAGTTCCCAAGTGCACTTTCGTGTAATAATCACATCATCAGGGTGGACACAAGAGAGAAATATAAGTCAGCTGATATACAACGAAGAGACGTAGCTAGGGCGCCATTTGGTAAACAAGGTGAATTGTTTACAAATTTTATCATTAAAATTATGCAATTTGTATAGACCTTCACTAATATTAAGGTTATAATTCTTTGTGAATTTAATAATAGAAGATTTAATGATATTTCTCGTGGTACTTGAGTTAGAGTTAATAACTGAGATGGTATTACTCCAGTCAATACAATGATCATAGTTTTTAACGTGATTAAACAAGGCATTTGATTCTCGTCCGGTTCTTATACTATATTTATGTTTTATATATATATATTTATATATATATATATATATATATATAATATATATATATATATATATCCTGGGGACAGGGGAGATAGAATACTTCCCACGTATTTCCTGCGTGTCGTAAAAGACAACTAAAAGGGGAGAGAGCGGGGGGGCTGGAAATCCTTCCCTCTCATTTTTTTTTTTTTTTTAATTTTCCAAAAGAAGGAACAGAGAAGGGGGCCTAGTAAGGATGTTCCCTCTAAGGCTCAGTACTCTGTACTAAACGCTAACTCGCTAACGCGGTAAACGGCGAACAGTATGAAAAAGATATATATATATATATATATATATATATATATATATATATATATATATATATATATATATATATATATATATATATATATATTATCCCTGGGGATAGGGGAGAAAGAATACTTCCCACGTATTCCCTGCGTGTCGTAGAAGGCGACTAAAAGGGAAGGGAGCGGGGGGCTGGAAATCCTCCCCTCTCAATTTTTTTAATTTTCCAAAAGAAGGAACAGAGAAGGGGGCCAGGTGAGGATATTCCCTCAATGGCCCAGCTCTCTGTTCTTAACGCTACCTCGCTAACGCGGGAAATGGCGAATCGTTTGATTATATATATATATATATATATATATATATATATATATATATATATATATATATATATATATATATATATATATATATCCCATACACGCACATATACATACATATCCATATCTACATATACACTTATACATACATATACGCATATGCATACACATACAAAGACATATATACACATGCATTACATATTCATACTTGCTTGCCTTCATCCATTCCTGGCGCTAACCCGCCCCACAGGAACAGTATCGCTGCCCCCTGTTTCAGCGAGGTAGCGCCAGGAAAATAGACAAAAAAAGGCCACATTCGTTCACACTCAGTCTCTATCTGTCATGTGTAATGCACCAAAACCACAGCTCCCTATCCACACCCTGCCCCACAGACCTTTCCGTGGTTTACCCCACACGTTTCACATGCCTTGGTTTAGTCCAATGACAGCACGTCGACCCCGGTTTACCACATCGTTCCAATTCGCTCTACTCTTTGCACGCCTCTTAACACCCCCCCCCCCCATGTTCAGGCCTCGATCGCTCAAAATCTTTCTTTCCCCATCCTTCCACCTCCAATTTGGTCTCCCGCTTCTCCTTGTTCTCTCCACCTCTGACACATATATCCTCTTTGTCAATCTTTCCTCACTCATTCTCTCCATATGTCCAACCGTTTCAACACATCCTCTTCTGCTCTCTCAACCACGCTCTTTTTATTTCCACACATCTCTCTTATCCTTTCATTACTTACTCGATCAAACCACTTCACACCATATTGTCCTCAAACATTTGATTTCCAACACATCCACCCTCCTTAGTCAACCCTATCTATATCCCATGCCTTGCAACCATATAATGTTGGAATTACTATCCCTTCAAACATACCCATTTTTGCTCTCCGAGTTAACGTTTTCTCCTACACATTCTTCATTGCTCCTAGAACCTTTCCCCCTCCCCCATCCTGTGACTCACTTCCGCTTCCATGGGTCCATTCGCTGCTGAGGCCACTTTCAGATATCTAAAACACTTCACTTCCTCCAATTTTTCTCTATTCAAACTTACATCCGAATTAACTTGCCCCTCAACCCTACTGAACCTAATAACCTTGCTCTTAGTAACTCACATTAACTCTCAACTTTCTCCTTTTACACACTTTTCCAAACTCAGTCGCCAACTTCTGCAGTTTCTCACTCGAATCAGCCACTAGAGCTGTATCATCGGCGAACAACTGACTTCCCAAGCTCTCTCATCCCCGACGGACTGCATACTCGCCCCCTCTCCAAAACTCTTGCGTTTAACTCCTTAACCACCCCATCCATAAACAAACTGAAAAACCATGGGGACATCACACACTCCTGCCGCAAACCGACATTCACTGGGAGCAAATCATTCTCCTCTCTTCCTACTCGTACACATGTCTTACATCCTTGGTAAAATCTTTTCACTGCTTCTCGCAACTTACCTCCCAACCACATACTCTTAAGACCTTCCACGAAGCATCTCTATCAACCCTAACATATGCATTCTCCGGATCCATAAATGCTACATACAAATCCATCTGTTTTTCTAAGTATTTCTCACACACATTCTTCAAAGCAAACGTCTGATCCACACATCCTCTACCACGTCTGACACCACAATGTTCTTCCTCAATCTGATGCTCTGTATATGCCTTCACCCTCTCAATCAATACTCTCCCATAAAATTTCCCAGGAATACTCAACAAACTTGTGCCTCTGTAGTTTGAACACTCACCTTTATCCCCTTTACCTTTGTACAATGGCACTATGATTGCATTCCGCCAATCCTCAGGCACTTCACCATGATCCATACATACAATGAATATCCTTACCAACCAATCAACAGCACAGTCACCCCTTCTTAATAAATTCTATTGCAATACCATCCAAAACCGCCCCCTTGCCGGCTTTCATCTTCCACAAAGCTTTCACTATCTCTTCTCTCTTAACCAAACCATTCTCCCTGACCCTCCCATTTCGCACACCATCCCGACCAAAACACCCTATATCTGCAACTCTTTCATCAAACGCATTCAACAAACCTTCAAAATACTCACTTCATGAACTCACTTCATCACTACCTGTTATTACTTTCCCACTTGCCACCTTCACCAATGTTCCCATTTGTTCTTTGTGTTACGCGCGTTATTTACCTCCTTTGAAAACATCTCTTATTCTCCCCAAAATTTGACGATACTCTCTCACCCTAACTCTCATTTGCCCCCCCCCCCCCCCCTCCTTTTTCAACCTTTCCTGGCGTTTTCTTTTATACATCTCCCAGTCATTTGCACTCCTTCCTTGCAAGTACCACAGAGGCAATTTCTACATGAGTCCTGGTGTTGCCCAGTCCCTCTCTCTAATGGTTCCTGCAGTCCAAGGTTGATCTACTTCTCAAAGAGGGGAAATTCAGACTCCCCTAGAGACTGTAATCCCTCCTTGTGGTATTGTCTCTCCAAAGGTGACTCTCCACTTGCGCTGTAAGCTCCTGCAGGCGGAATCCGGTAACTCCAATTTATCAAGCTATCTATCTATCTATCTATCTATCTATCTATCTATATATATATATATATATATATATATATATATATATATATATATATATATATATATATCATATGATGTACTAACGAAGCAGACGCGTGACGATCACATATAGACCACAAGGGAAAATCAAAGCAGGAAAATTTGCTTAAGCGCTTTCGTGTATTTCAACACATCTTCAGAAGCAAATGATAACAAATCACAGATGGAGGAAAATATACAGAGACACCAGTCGATGTTAACAGGATTTCATCTTACGTGTAATCACATGACAGCTTTTACGCGTAATTATGGACTTCCCTAGAATGATATGTTCCTCTTCGGGAATATACTCTTTCTAGTATGCTGACGACAATGAAACTTTGCAAAAGTTTCCTTTATACTTGTTGTCTAACCACATGCAGCCGGAGTCTTATACTCTCTCTCTCTCTCTCTCTCTCTCTCTCTCTCTCTCTCTCTCTCTCTCTCTCTCTCTCTCTTTCATATATATATATATATATATATATATATATATATATATATATATATATATATCATTATTATTATTATTATCATCTATTTTTATTATTTTGCTTTCTCGCCGTCTCCCGCGTTTGCGAGGTAGCGCAAGGAAACAGACGAAAGAAATGGCCCCACCCACCCCCATACACATGTATATACATACACGTCCACACACGCAAATATAAACACCCATACATCTCAACGTACACATATATATACACACACAGACACATACATATATACACATGCACACAATTCACACTGTCTGCCTCCACTCATTCCCACCGCCACCCCGCCACACATGGAATAACATCCCCCTCCCCCCTCATGTGTGCGAGGTAGCGCTAGGAAAAGACAACAAAGGCCCCATTCGTTCACACTCAGTCTCTAGCTGTCATGCAATAATGCCCGAAACCACAGCTCCCTTTCCACATCCAGGCCCCATACAACTTTCCATGGTTTACCCCAGACGCTTCACATGCCCTGATTCAATCCATTGACAGACAGCACGTCGACCCCGGTATACCACATCGATCCAATTCACTCTATTCCTTGCACGCCTTTCACCCTCCTGCATGTTTAGGCCCCGATCACTCAAAATCTTTTTCACTCCATCTTTCCACCTCCAATTTGGTCTCCCACTTCTCCTCGTTCCCTCCACCTCTGACACATATATCCTCTTGGTCAATCTTTCCTCACTCATTCTCTCCATGTGCCCAAACCATTTCAGAACACCCTCTTCTGCTCTCTCAACCACGCTCTTTTTATTTCCACACATCTCTCTTACCCTTACATTACTTACTCGATCAAACCACCTCACACCACATATTGTCCTCAAACATCTCATTTCCAGCACATCCACACTCCTGCGCACAACTCTATCCATAGCCCACGCCTCGCAACCACACAACATTGTTGGAACCACTATTCCTTCAAACATAGCCATTTTTGCTTTCGGAGATAATGTTCTCGATATGATATATATATATATATATATATATATATATATATATATATATATATATATATATATATATATATATATATATATCATAACTAACACCTACAATGCCTCGTGGGATTCCAATATCACAAACCACATTTGTAGAAAGTGAAAAGAAGAAAAACTGTACATGTTGCAGGAGGGAACATGGAAGCCAATCTAAACTTGGAGCAAAAATGATGTGAAGCGCAAGTTTGTTGAAGAGCGAGGCAATACCTGGTCGACTCCATCCCCGTACTCCCTTGACTCAGGTCATGACCTGACCTACCCTTAGACGAGGCAGTGTCACGATCCCTCAGGTGAACCCCAGCCAGGGCAAGGTCACGACCCCACCAAATGAACCCTTCTCTGGGCCAGGTCATGATACCTAGGCTGACCCTGACCTATAATCACCTCAAGACAAATTCTGTGATAGAGTCCGGGTGTTACCCGTGACCTTTCAAAACGCTCATTCGGCTACTTGCAGCAGCAGGGAAATGTAGCCTCAACTGGAGAAAGTAGTTAATGATGAGGCTTTAATGCGAATGGCACAGCCTAGTCAAAGGTAACTGTTCACTCGCGGTGTCCGCTAACACACACACACACACACACATAGTGCCATGTAGAAATTGTGATAAGTTTTATGATGGACTATAGGAACATATATATATATATATATATATATATATATATATATATATATATATATATATATATATATATATATATATTATCCCTGGGGATAGGGGAGAAAGAATACTTCCCACGTATTCCGTGCGTGTCGTAGAAGGCGACTAAAAGGGAAGGGAGCGGGGGGCTGGAAATCCTCCCCTCTCGTTTTTCATTTTCCAAAAGAAGGAACAGAGAAGGGGGCCAAGTGAGGATGTTCCCTCAAAGGCTCAGTCCTCTGTTCTTAACGCTACCTCGCTAATGCGGGAAATAGCGAATAGTAAAATATATATCCCTGGGGATAGGGGATTAAGAATACTTCCCACGTATTCCCTGCGTGTCGTAGAAGGCGACTAAAAGGGGAGGGAGCGGGGGGCTGGAAATCCTCCCCTCACGTTTTTTTTTTAATTTTCTAAAAGGAGGAACAGAGGGGGCCAGGTGAGGATATTCCAAAAAAGGCCCAGTCCACTGTTCTTAACGCTACCTCGCTAACGCGGGAAATGGCGAATAGTTTAAAAGAAAAGAAATATATATATATATATATATATATATATATATATATATATATATATATATATATATATATATTTTCTAAATTTCCCAAAAGAAGGAACAGAGGGGGCCAGTTGAGGATATTCCAAAAAAGGCCCAGTCCTCTGTTCTTAGCGCTACCTCGCTAACGCGGGAAATGGCGAATAGTTTAAAAGAAAGAAAAGATATATATATATATATATATATATATATATATATATATATATATATATATATATATATATATATATATATTTAATGTATGTATGACTCATGGTGAGGTGCCTGAGGATTGGCGGAATGCGTGCATAGTGCCATTGTACAAGGGCAAAGGGGATAAGAGTGAGTGCTCAAATTACAGAGGTATAAGTTTGTTGAGTATTCCTGGTAAATTATATGGGAGGGTATTGATTGAGAGGGTGAAGGCATGTACAGAGCATCGGATTGGGGAAGAGCAGTGTGGTTTCGGAAGCGGTAGAGGATGTGTGGATCAGGTTTTTGCTTTGAAGAATGTATGTGAGAAATGCTTAGAAGGGCAAATGAATTTGTATGTAGCATTTGTGGATCTGGAGGGGGCATGTGATGGAGTTGATGGAGATGCTCTGTGGAGGGTGTTAGGAATATATGGTGTGGGAGGCAAGTTGTTGGAAGCAGTGAAAAGTTTTTATCGAGGATGTAAGGCATGTGTACGTGTAGGAAGAGAGGAAAGTGATTGGTTCTCAGTGAATGTAGGTTTGCGGCAGGGGTGTGCGATGTCTCCATGGTTGTTTAATTTGTTTATGGATGGGGTTGTTAGGGAGGTGAATGCAAGAGTTTTGGAAAGAGGGGCAAGTATGAAGTCAGTTGGGGATGAGAGAGCTTGGGAAGTGAGTCAGTTGTTGTTCGCTGATGATACAGCGCTGGTGGCTGATTCATGTGAGAAACTGCAGAAGCTGGTGACTGAGTTTGGTAAAGTGTGTGAAAGAAGAAAGTTAAGAGTAAATGTGAATAAGAGCAAGGTTATTAGGTACAGTAGGGTTGAGGGTCAAGTCAATTGGGAGGTGAGTTTGAATGGAGAAAAACTGGAGGAAGTGAAGTGTTTTAGATATCTGGGAGTGGATCTGGCAGCGGATGGAACCATGGAAGCGGAAGTGGATCATAGGGTGGGGGAGGGGGCGAAAATTCTGGGAGCCTTGAAGAATGTGTGGAAGTCGAGAACATTATCTCGGAAAGCAAAAATGGGTATGTTTGAAGGAATAGTGGTTCCAACAATGTTGTATGGTTGCGAGGCGTGGGCTATGGATAGAGTGGTGCGCAGGAGGATGGATGTGCTGGAAATGAGATGTTTGAGGACAATGTGTGGTGTGAGGTGGTTTGATCGAGTAAGTAACGTAAGGGTAAGAGAGATGTGTGGAAATAAAAAGAGCGTGGTTGAGAGAGCAGAAGAGGGTGTTTTGAAATGGTTTGGGCACATGGAGAGAATGAGTGAGGAAAGATTAACCAAGAGGATATATGTGTCGGAGGTGGAGGGAACGAGGAG
The DNA here is from genome assembly GCF_036320965.1 of Panulirus ornatus. NCBI lineage: Eukaryota > Metazoa > Arthropoda > Malacostraca > Decapoda > Palinuridae > Panulirus > Panulirus ornatus. The sequence goes on from NC_092242.1 coordinate 3,193,656, forward strand.
AAGAGGGAGACCAAATTGGAGGTGGAAAGATGGAGTGAAGAAGATTTTGTGTGATCGGGGCCTGAACATGCAGGAGGGTGAAAGGAGGGCAAGGAATAGAGTGAATTGGAGCGATGTGGTATACCGGGGTTGACGTGCTGTCAGTGGATTGAATCAGGGCATGTGAAGCGTCTGGGGTAAACCATGGAAAGCTGTGTAGGTATGTATATTTGCGTGTGTGGACGTATGTATATACATGTGTATGGGGGTGGGTTGGGCCATTTCTTTCGTCTGTTTCCTTGCGCTACCTCGCAAACGCGGGAGACAGCGACAAAGCAAAAAAAAAAAAAAAAAAAAAAAAATATATATATATATATATATATATATATATATATATATATATATATATATATATATATATGTGTGTGTGTGTGTGTGTGTGTGTGTGTGTGTGTGTGTACCAACAAGTATGTGAGATCAGAGAGATAGTTTGCATAACAATAATCAGATGTTTCATCCTAAACACTATTTACTGCAGACATCTTGCATACTGTACCCTTCCTGCTGATCATTCAACAAAATCTGTCATTATATGTAAACGGTTTGGTTGGAGGGGGGGGGGGGAGCCTCTCGCAAACAACAACACTATTGACCTTACATCTCTTGGGGGAGGGGGGGGGGCGACCTCACTTGACGCAGTACACCCCCCACCAGTGGTGGGGAGGCTCCATACTCCACCAGTGGTGGAGGAGGAGGACCATACTCCAACACTGGTGGAGGAGGGGGACCATACTCCACCAGTGGTGGAGGACGACTTCCACCTTGAGGCGGGAACCGAAGAGGAGGCTCCCCCTTCCACCCCCCTCCACCCAAACACGCCAGGGACGAGTATCAGAAATCAATACTTGCGTCCCAAACCTCATTATGCTTCATGCCCCCAGGACGCACTGCGTATCCTGCCCGAGGACGGACGCGCTCTTGCGTTCGGTGACCTGCGGAGCCACGAAGACTGCCTGGGAGTGCTCGAGGGGGACTAGATCAGGTGGGCAGGGAGTTAAGGTGGTCGGGACAACGCGCGGCTGTGCAACGTCCATCACAAAGCCGACAGGTTGTAGTGCTGGACGCAGCCACTCGCGTCATCGTCACAAAAAACAAAGTCGAACAACAGGAGTGGATGCAGGGGGACCAGCCAGCGACCACAACTGGCACGTCCACCACCCGCCAATCACGACAATCAACACACATCCACCACCCGCCAATCACGACAATCGACACACATCCACCACCCGCCAATCACGACAATCAACACACATCCACCACCCGCCAATCACGACAATCAACACACATCCACCACCCGCCAATCACGACAATCAACACATCCACCACTCGCCAATCACGACAATCGACACACATCCACCACCCGCCAATCAGGATTCACCTTTGAAAAAAAAAAAAAAAATGGCTGGACAAAATGATTGGATTAGCCAGAACACTGCCAATGAGAATTCGCTTTTCTCGTGCCCGAGTCGTGTTTACCTCAGCCATAAACAGGCAGCGTGCGTTCCTGCTTGTTGCAGTCACCTTCCGCGCCTCTCCCACGCCCAAGGCACAGGTAATGCAGGCAATGTTCGTAACTGTCATACTCTGGCGTGAGATCTCAGCTTCCAGTCTTCTTTCAAGTTCATCCGTTAAAACAAGTTAGTTCCGGTCTGAATCTTTCAAGTCTTGTGTACTACCAGTTTTCTTCACCCGACCGACCCTTCAGACAGACTTGAACATGCACCAAGTCTAAAAGTAACGGGCTTCATACTTCGATGCTTGGCCTTTCCATCCCCTTAAGTCGAAAGGGTTTACGTAAACTCCCCAATCATGCGTTCTACAGTATACACTGTACTGGACGAACACTCCGGCGAGAATTTGTTACGTGAACCTGCTCCAGTAACACTGAGTTGCTCTTGTATTTCTGGTTTACCAACGACGGAAAGGAAAAACAATAACGATAATTTCTACTACTAGTTTCGTTTCCACGTACACCAGGACCAAGGGGAAGATATCTGCCCTCCACACACACACACACACACACACACACAGGACCGCTGCCTCCTCTCTGGGAGGTGTAGTGACTTTGATCGTCGGGCAAATTTCCCTCACTCATTATGAGATCTAAGCTATACATTCATTGTGTTCTCTTGTCTTAGATGCATCAGATATGTTCCTTACCTTATGTACATCTACAGTGCTTCGTAAGAAACGTACATTTTAATCAAGGCCTGGCCTTGATGTGGAGTTGGGTCCGTGACTGAAGACTTCAACTGACCACTTGTCAACTCGCTCAGAGCTTCCTCAACGACGACCAGTGGCACGGGTTGATGCAGGCAACAGCCACTAACACTTGGCTTTATATGTATATACACGTAGCAGCGTCACGAGCCCAACATGGTGGAATGCCTGCACCCTCACAATGCATTGTAGCTACGACACCCGCATATCTCCCGCATCCTACACCTGCTTGACTAAGCATGACGATACGACCTTTCGGTACGACGGTCCAACCCTTGAGTACGACGGTGCGACCCTTGAGTACGACGGTACGACCCTAGAGTACGACGTAACGACCTTTCAGTGCGATAGTGCGACCTTCGATTACGACGGTGCGACCCTTGAGTACGACGGTACGACCCTTGAAAGCGAAGATACGACCGTGTTTATGCACGAGGGAACTATCCATGAGTACGACAGTCGTGACCTGTGACCTGACTCTTGAAGGTCAGGCTAAAGGTCAGGCCATCGCACCCCATGTGTTCTTACCCCCGTGCCCAGAAAGGTCTCTAAGGCACAGGTTAAAGTCGTTCGGCCGCGGTCAACGAGGTTAACTAGTTAAAACTTTAAATCGAACTCAGTCTCCATATAGTCGAACTCCCTCCCCACTCCGCTCCACACAACGGATGAAGTCGACCACCTCCACCTGTCTTGCATGTAAGCGTTGCGTGGGCACGTGCGTTCTTCCTCACACCACTCCAGCGTTTAAACGAGATGAGGGGAATCCCTCTGGCCCAACGCGGTCAAGGACAGGAAGATCTCGGTCCTTGAAAACATCAAATCAATGGCTTCCACAGTCTCATGCTAGCGGGCGCGGACCATTTAATTCCCTCCTATTTCTCCACCTCTCAACCCTGACCTAATTCCGAGAGCGAGATGAGACCCAAATACACTTCACATTCCGCTGCTGGGAGTCGACTGTCAATGAGGACGTTATATTAAACCTACCCTGCGACCTACGGAGGGAAGCTTCTCCTCCACCGTCGAAATAATCACGGAAAATATCTCGTACCGCTTCCCCGAGCCGACAGATACACGATAAATACGAACTGAATAAACTGATAATCTTGTAAAAGACTATCTACCTTAATACTTAATCACAGGCCTTAATGACCTCCCACCCCAAATTCAGCATGTAAAACACCACTATACTGAGGTCAAGCATATGTATTACCCTCACCAAAATCCCAAAATTTGCAGAGGAGCTTTTAACCCAAAAATATTTTTGTTTTCAAACTAAATAAAAAATAATTAAACGTTTCTGTACTTCAATAATTGTGAAAAATCTCTCATGTATGCCTCCCTAAGTCTACATATACCCAATAAACACGAGGCGAATTATCACGGAACCTTTTAAACGACTATTAAATAATTACGTACCTTAAGGACTCCCAATACATATATTTCAACCAAAGATTCAACATGAAAAATGATACTAATAATGTGTGTTCACGTGAATCCATCACTAAAATACCAAAAGTTGCTGTTAGTTTTAAAGCCAAAGAAAATATTTTGCTTTGAAACAAATATAATGAACCACACACACACACACACACCCATATATATATATATATATATATATATATATATATATATATATATATATATATATATATATATATATACATATGGTAACATGAGAAGCCATCCCTATCATACAGGTAATCTAACGGTCGGATCATTGCCAGTAAAGGTTTCCTTCCTCTCGCAAGGTGATTAGCTCAGTTAATTAGTCTCATGTCACCCTCTAGCCCCTGCCTAACTTCTTGGCCAAGGTCGTTAGTGGCTCCCCGAGGGCGTGACCCCAGGTGCCCCTAAACCTTCACTAATGAGGACACTTAACGTAAAGTTCCATGATCTCAAGTTAGGCGACGAGCAATCCTATTCCTTTCTCAGGATACGTTATCAGCTGAACAAGTGAATAATAATAATAATAATAATAACAATAGTAATAATAATAACAATAATAATAATAATAATGATAATAATAATAATGATAATGATAATAATAATAATAATAATAATAATAATAATAATAATAATAATAACAATAGTAATAATAATAACAATAATAATAATAATAATGATAATAATAATAATGATAATGATAATAATAACAATAATAATAATAATAATAATAATAATAATAACTGATATATTACCATCACTAATAATAATTGTGATAATAATAATAATAATGATAATGATAATATAGATGTAAATAAATATCATCACTAATAGCAACCAGAATTGCAAACACATAAATATCATTATTTCCTATGATAAATCAATAACAAAACGTGTCGTATATCAATAACAGTAGGGTAAACAACACAAGGCCCTGCTGTCTTTGGTCAAACATTTCGTTGCACGAATATGATTGTCTTAGGTCAGCAGATACGATAAAAGGCTTTAGATACTGCTAGAAAATCATTGCAATAAATACAAAAAGGTCAAGCAAATACCTATCATAATTCTCATAATACGTTCAATGAATCAGACTGGTAAACATGTATTCCTGCCACGTATGGCGTTCATCACACGTTCTGCAGAGTTGCCAACGTTTGGTGGTTTCCAACGGCAACGAGAATTCAAATTCACACGATCTGCAGTGTTGTCAACGCCTCGCTCCAATTTCCATCGGTGTTGGGAATTCAAACACGGTTTCCCCCCCACCTCTGCTCCACGATGGTTTCCCTCCTAAGCGACACATCCCCTCATGTTCCCCGCTCATCCAGTAAGACAGGTAATAAGGAGAGATAATGAAGAGAAGTGAACACAGAATTGAATTACTACAGGTTGATGGGTATGGTGAAGATAGTGAACACAGGAGGGGGAATCCAGGTCCTGATTCCTCTCTGCTGGCTGTAACAGGCTGATTAATCAGGGCGTAGCCCAGAAAGATCACATGTGTGGCACAGTGCAGAACTGAGAAGATACAGCGAATAGTTATATATACCCTTATTATTATCATTATTATTATTATTATTATTATTATTATTATTATTATTATTATCATTATGATTATTATTATTATTATCATTACGGATGAAGGCAGCAAGTGTGAGTATATACATGTGTATATATGTATATGTCTGTGTATGTATATGTATGTATACGTTGAAATATATAGGTATGTGCGTGTGCGGGCGTTTATGTATATACATGTGTATTCCTATGAGTCCACGGGGACTCATAGGAATATCCTTGATCACGCGCAAAATTGTGATCCTTTCCATACATGTTTATGTGGGTGGGTTGGGCCATTCTTTCGTCTATTTCCTTGCGCTACCTCGCTAACGCGGGAGACAGCGACTAAGTATATTAAAAGAAAATAAATATCGATATTATCATTATCATTATTATCATTTTCATCATCCTCATATCATTACTATTATCATTACTTCAGTATTCTAGTAGAGATGCTGGTGTACGTCCTAGACTTAACTAATTATGATCATCAAGGTGATGAATTAAACAAACACAGAATAGCATCTAGCGAAACATGAAGTTTTATATGTGTTCGGATCAAGCTGTAAAAAATCTGATGCTACCAAATAATAATAAAAACCAGTTTAGGTCAATTAATCTTTTTTTTAATATAATGGAAAAAAAATTAAAAATCTTGGAAATATTTTATCTTTATCTTGGGAGAGGCAGTGACGCGTGTCTGACAGCACTACAAGTCTCCACCAAACGCCATGAACATATTTTTTTTTTTTCTTCTCTCTGTACTTCATTTTTCCTTTAAGATTGTACAAATCTCTCTCTCTCTCTCTCTCTCTCTCTCTCTCTCTCTCTCTCTCTCTCTCTCTCTCTCTCTCTCTCTCTGGTAGATGGAGATAAGCAGTGTTGTTCCTGGATTGGACTTAACTTGTATAGACCAGCGAGTGGTCATTATATAGACGTCCTCCGCCTCCCTGATGACCTGGAGGTACTCTCTCAACTGACGTTCCGTTTTCTTTCTTAACGACGACCAGTAACTCCCTTCACGATGATCGTTAAGAGAGTCTTCCATGATTTTATTTCAAGAGGTTACGAACTTCTAAACAAATAAAAATAAAAAAGAATCAGCCATTTATTGATAGTTTCAGTGACGAGATAACATGAAAAGAATATAAACAGGTTTAATGTATAAGACAAAATTCTAACGTGCTGGTTTATAACGTACAATGAACGAAAATTTGGAAGAGCCCTCCCTAGTTTCTGTCCTTTTTGACACACACGCACACACACATAGCGATATATATATATATATATATATATATATATATATATATATATATATATATATATATATATATATATATAATATATATATATATATATATATATATATATATATATATATATATATATATATATATATATATATATATATTCATACTATTTGCCATTTCCCGCATTAGCGAGGTAGCATTAAGAACAGAGGACTGAGCCTTTGAGGGAATATCCTCACTTGGCCCCCTTCTCTGTTCCTCCTTTTGGAAAATTAAAAACGAGAGGGGAGGACGCACGAACGCCATTTGCACAGGCAAAAATGTTTAAAAGTTCAAATATTCCCATCAACTCAATGCCGTGTATGTCATCAAAGAAAATGAAAACGCACTGCAAATATGCCAATCATATTTATACGCGACGTTTAATGTGTGAGTGTGTGTGTGTGTGTGTGTGTGTGTGACGATCCCCCCCCCCCCCCCCCGGGGAATCAAAGCGCGCCACAGAAAACAATGTTGTCATCGTCTGACCTCAGGCGACAGACCAGTCGATGATCACATCATCTACACGTTACCGGCCCTACTGTGGGCGGGCCAGGGAAGGTACTACGAGTCAGTCCCGCCTGAGAACACATCATAACGGTGGATATACGAAACATCTCTCTCTCTCTCTCTCTCTCTCTCTCTCTCTCTCTCTCTCTCTCTCTCTCTCTCTCTCTCTCTCTCTCTCTCTCTCCACAGAGACGCGCCATCCCCCCCCCCCCCCGCACGGAGTACAGACATTGTGGGATACGCCCATAAGACCTCAAGGACAGAGGGGAAGGGGGCACTAGTGACAGGAGATTCTCAGCCCTACGTGACTCCACCGTAAGGTAGAGTATCCCGCGGCGGCGGCGCGTAGGGGGAGCATAGTACTGCCGGCGGAAGGGCGGGCCCCTCCCTGGGGAGCATCACGAGGACCCTGGCTCGACTCCCAGTACGAGAAACTGTCCCCCTTGATCGATCATGTTCTGTGGCAGCCTCCCGCCACAGTGGCCTCCCGCACCAGCCACGGACAGGGCGGAAATGAAGAGGAAGAGGACACAGGAAACACGCGGACGAAGAGGGAAGAAGAGACACGGGGAAGGAAGGGGGAGGAGGAGACATGGGGAAGGAAGAGGAGACACGGGAAGGAAGGGGGAGGAGGAGACATGGGGAAGGAAGAGGAGACACGGGAAGGGAGGAAGGAAGAGGAAAGCAAGGAAGGGGACACCTAAAGATGAATGAAAATGAAAACGAGGATAACGAGGTGGAATGAATGATATGGAAAATATAGAATGAAGGACAAGATGGGGAGAGACGTGTCGATGAGAGGGAAGAAGAGGTGATGAGGGACAAGTGCATACAGGAGGAGGAGGAGGAGGAGGTAAGCGGGGAGAAAGAAAACACGAGAGAGTAAGGTACAGGAGAGAGAGAGAGAGAGAGAGAGAGAGAGAGAGAGAGAGAGAGAGAGAGAGAGAGAGAGAGAGAGAGAGAATAATCCGTTGTGGCGCCAGGGCAGTAGACAAAACCTGCCGGCAGCAGTGACGAGGGACCTGTGGCGTGAGTCGGGAAGACCCTCCGCCTCCAAGGGGAAGCAAGGAGACCATCAAAGGCCTCCCTTGAGAGGACCTCCACGTCAAAAATGAGAAAAAAAAAAAATCCAGGACGGAAGGATCTTCAAATATTACCCTGAGGAAAACTGTTCAGAAATAAATCATCGTGAGGAATTTTGCAGTCTCCTGAGGGTCGAGCCTTCAAACGGCACCTGAGGGAGTTGGTCTGAAACTTTAGGAACACCTTGCAGGGTCACAAACAACCTAAGAAGCACTCAAAACTCAGGGCAGAGTTTTCATATAGCATATGTAGAGCTCATATATTCTATATTGGTAAACAAGCGTTGTAACGCTCGTTTACCATCTTAGCTACGTCTCTCCTTTGTATATCAACTGACTGTTCTACATTTTCTATCTCATTCTTGTATCTTCCCTGACGATGTGATCATTACACGAAAGTGCACTTGGGAACTTAACGTGATTCATTTTCCTCATGGTTATCAGCAATTACTAGATCATGCGCACCACTGCGACCTCTTGAAATATGTTTGTATGATGTATATATACAAATATAGTGCACATGAACGCTCACTTTCACAGAACACATAATTCCCCCCAAGTCCTTGCTGTTGGAGAGTATTATGGGTATGTATGTATATATACAATCTGCAATCCCATACGCTTTGTAACAATGGAACAAAAACCTCACATGACGTAATAAAAGCTAAGCTTCTCTTTCTTGTTCTGATAACATTCTGAACGCGACATTTCGACCCCTGGGTTCCAACGCCCTTTAAGGGAAGGTCACCAAGTCATTCTCACGGGTTCGTACAGAAGCGTTCGAGAGGCAAATCACGAGTGAACGGTGACGATACCCCACTGAAGAAAAAAAAATGAATAAATGAAGTATTTATAGAATAAATGAAGTATTTATCAACAAATCTTAGTTCTTGGATGATTCACTCCTTAAATTTCAGATGGAGCGAAATACACAACACCCGCTCGGCCGTGACTATACACCACGATGAGCAACGTTCGATAACATTACTCCTCATGACGCATTACCATTTTGTAAAAAAGTAACTCCCAAACAGCAAACGATCCCCATGAAGACAGGAGGATGGCGCCTTTGTGGAGAGAAGTAGGAAATATTTAGAAAACCGTAGCGAAATTAACGAATGCCTCCGAAAACAAATATACACAGCGAAGGATGGCCATCCTCTCTCTCTTGTTTTCTTTCAGTACAAGCTTATGGCAGCCTCGCCAGTCAGCAATATATTAATTCAACGACGATAATATAAGCCTATATCAACCTAATGTTGTATCTTACTTAACATCACAACATCGGCAAGAAGCGAGACTTGTAAAAGATTAACATCACATTTCAACCTATGGAGAGCGGGACGTCGACGAATCAGTATTGCAAAGTTTCATAAATGCGTAACGAGCAATTTCCAGAGAGTCGCACTTTCTCAGAATCACTCACTCCCGTGTCATATTAGCACGCGAGGGTGAGGCAATTCTCGCTCTTGTGGAAAGTCGTCTGAGGGAACGGTTCTCCGTGAGGTGTAGATATCCAATTCTGGAACTTTTATGACCGTGCTGTTTTATCAGGCTATTTCCCCCCCAAAGGCAAGTGGCATTCAGTGGGACCAGTCTCTTCTCCCTTGGCGGTAACGGATGTTTTCAGTTGGATCACAGACCTCGAAGGCAATCATTGGCTGGTGTCTTCAATGGCGTGTGGGACTCAATAGATAGTTTTCTCTCAATTTTTATATTTAGATCTGGGATCCAGAAGCAGTAAAGATATCCTAACTAGATCCTTAACTTCATGACATGGAGTAATTCATGTAATCAGACCCATTAGCTGTAGTCACTGGCTCCTCCCCTCCTGTATTACTTTATAAAAGAAGGGAGGTGACAAGGGAGGATCTTTTCCCCTCTATGCTTACCCTCGCGCACGTGGGTAAGGGCGAAGATGAACAATGGATAACTTCATATGACATATACTGGTGATGATGCTACAATTTCCACCATCCCCACACCTCAATCCTATTAACTTAGCATCAAGTCGATTTTCTCCTGAAAACCCTTAATAATGATAAGCCATACACCAATGGGCTGACAACATAATCCTTGAATAATATGAAGGATTCACAAGTTCGGGGAGATGGTGGCCTGAATCTATCAGACTCCTGTGTTGATATATAAGCCTTTGGGGGAGCATCCATTACTCCTGCAGGAGCGCAAGGAAGCCATGTCCGATGTCTGGGGAGAACGTGTCAAAGATTCTTTGAGTATGCCATGTATGTAAACCACATGTTTACCACCCTGTATACTCACGGCATCTCTAACAAAAGAAATGAGTTTACAGGAAGCAGTCGGTACTGGAGTAGAGTTGAGAAAATCATGTCTCCCGGTGACTCAAAGCCACCGAGCATTGTATGTTACTCATACGGTGGCTTCCTCCAGCTGACGGCGTCCTCAGGATTGAGGTCGTTCGACCTGCAGGTTCCCGCGATCCTGACGTGGAAAGCCTCACGCTGGGGAACAGCGCGGGGTCTGGGAGGAGACAATGAAGAAGACAAGCGATGGTTGGATGACGTAGGAAGGCACCGCACCGCACCAGACAAGCGATGGTTGGATGACGTAGGAGGGCACCGCACCGCACCAGACCTACGATGGATGGATGACGTAGGAAGGCACCGCACCGCACCAGACCTACGATGGTTGGATGACGTAGGAAGGCACCGCACCGCACCAGACCTACGATGGATGGATGACGTAGGAAGGCACCGCACCGCACCAGACCTACGATGGTTGGATGACGTAGGAAGGCACCGCACCGGACGACGGTGAACGCTCTGGGTAATACACTCCAGGCAAGAACGTTACCGCCGGATGCACTGTTTATCCGTGTGTCGTCATGTCTGTTGAAACACCCGTATTTGTGGTTCAAAGTCGTCTTGTGCGTATGTGTGTGTGTGTGTGTGTGTGTGTGTGTGTGTGTGTGTGTGTGTGTATGTGTGTGTGTGTGTGTGTGTGTGTGTGGGTGGGTGTGGGTGTGTGGTTCTGTTACCATCAACATACCCCCAGGTCGAAGCCGTGTACTGGACTACTAATGGCCGAGGGGCGTTGCCCAAGGAAGCAGAAGGGCTGACTGTATGCATCGTACGGTGCCGTGCCAAGGATCTACCCCTTCCTTCATCAGTTGGGACTGTAACATTCATGAATCCTTCCATCCTAACTCTCTCTCTCTCTCTCTCTCTCTCTCTCTCTCTCTCTCTCTCTCTCTCTCTCGCTCCAAGACACGAGGGGTCTTCCCTTTCCACGGGGCAGGTGGTACCGAAGCAGGATGATAATCAATTCACCGTCCACCAGACCATTAAATTACAACCTTCCCTTCTCCTCCTGATCTGGGGTTTTTTTTTTCTTTCTTTCTTTTTTTACAATTCAGATCAATTCTGTATTGTCTCCCGACACATGAGCGGTGACTACTGTAATCCATCAACGATGTGATGATGATGATGATGATGACGATGATGATGATGACGATGATGACGATGATGATGATGATGATGACGATGATGATGATGATGATGATGATGATGGTGATGATGATGATGATGATGATGATGACGATGATGATGATGATGACGATGATGATGATGACGATGATGATGATGATGATGATGATGATGATGATGATGATGACGATGATGATGATGACGATGATGATGATGATGATGATGATGATGATGATGATGACGATGATGATGATGATGATGATGATGATGATGATGATAACGATGATGATGACGATGATGATGATGATGATGATGATGATGATGATGACGATGATGATGATGATGATGATGATGACGATGATGATGATGATGATGATGATGATGATGATGACGATGATGATGATGATGATGATGACGATGATGATGATGATGATGACGATGATGATGACGATGATGATGATGATGATGATGATGATGACGATGATGATGACGATGATGATGATGATGATGATGATGACACAGATGGAATCTACATTTCGACTCGCGAATCTGGACCCCATGCAACAGCTCGTGACGCCGCCCCCTACAAAACCTGTGACGCCATCTCCTATGGCCAGTTGTGTGACGCGGGCGGCAGACATTTCTGGGCAAGGCTGGTCGACACTGCTTGTTAGAAACGTGGTCGACTGTGACTCTGGGTCTCAGGAGTGGAATTTCCACATCCACCCGTCGATCCTCGGAAGGACCAGAAGAAACCAATGCATTTATGAGAGACTCAGACATACCCCTCTAACACCCCACACACACACACACACACACACACACACACACACACACACATGACGGGAGTCATTCCTTCCATCATCCAAAATAAGGCCACAGCAAAACAATGCCACAGAACCAGACTCGTTATCCACGGTGTCACTTGACGCGCTTCCCCGCACGGGGTCGTCGCTGCTGGCATAGGTGAACGCAATCCTTGCGTTCACCATAACGATCACACACACACACACACACACACACACACACACACACACACACGTTTCATGATAAAAATGAGTAAAGCATTCTTACCACAATGATATCCCGTGCAATGTTGCCGCAATCAAAACACTCTGTACAGAATCTCACTCATATTCAGGACCATTTTATATGATACACAGCAAGACCATACTACGTTCACGAAATCGTCACATGAATCAGGCACGCGTGATTCAGAGGTCAAGGATCATTTATCTGATTCGTTATTCGTTCGTGATTCAGAGGTCAAGGATCATTTACCTGATTCGTTATTCGTTCGTGATTCAGAGGTCAAGGATCATTTATCTGGTTCGTTATTCGTTCGTGATTCAGAGGTCAAGGATCATTTATCTGGTTCGTTATTCGTTCGTGATTCAGAGGTCAAGGATCATTTATCTGGTTCGTTATTCGTTCGTGATTCAGAGGTCAAGGATCATTTATCTGGTTCGTTATTCGTTCGTGATTCAGAGGTCAAGGATCATTTATCTGGTTCGTTATTCGTTCGTGATTTGGATCTAAAAAAAAAAAAAATCGCTAGGAATGACCATCAAGGCCGTCATAGTCAGGACCACCATTCAACACCTTCTTCATGCGTTCGACGTCATTCTTGGACCCTGTAACCCATCACTGCATTCACAGCCCTTCAAGAACGTGGTCTGTGTAAATTTATGTTGTTAGGTTTACTGACTATCGGCCACGTATCTAGTCATCAAGCCAGATATCCCAGTGTGTAGGTGAAACACACAAATCTACATAGGTTAGGTTGGTTGTCTCAAATACGTTCACTCTCGCTCTCAAAATTTCAACTCTGCTGCATTCCATTTTCTATTTTACGTTGGAGGCTTCAGTCACGGACAGAAGTCCACGTCAGGTGAAGCCGAAATTGACGGTTGTTCACCAAAGGGCGTCCTAGCTACGTCTCTTCGATGTATATCAACTGACTATTCTACATCTAGTCCTTGTGTCTACCCTGATGATGTGATCATTGCACGAAAGTGCACTTGGGTACTTATCGTGTCTCATTTTCCCCGTAGACTTAGTGAGTGTGTGCGTCAAAGCAACTGAGCCTTTAACCTCCTGATTGTGACGATACGACCCTTGAACACAACTATACGACCCTCAGACCATAATTCCTAAGAGCTGAACTGTTGTTCCCTAGGAACTAAGGTCTTAAATCGAATATCCCAAGTAATCTGGGGGGAGAGACACGATTCCCTCTTCCACCAGCCAGCCAATCACAGCCTGGCACTCCCAGTGGAGCTATACCATTGGCCAGCTGAGGACCGTCTCTGCAATATCACTTCCCCTCAGAGTTACCCCAACAAAGTGTATGAACTTTCAAACCTGGAAAAGAGTAACGTTATGTGGCGGGAGTGGGCAGTGAGGGGGCTGGCATACTCTGCTCTCTGGGACAACCATGATATCAGTTATGTATTTATAACAAATATTGTTAGGGGAAGGAGTAGAATACCAGCAGAATACCAGGCCCCTCACACTAGTCATCTGATTCACACAGAACGGTGGATTTAATTTCGATAACATAACACGTCCTCCGGATCTCAGGTATGTGTTGCTCATTCCAGCACAAGAGTGAGGAGGAGGCGTTATGTAAGTACACTGACGTTCTCGCAAGTGACGCCATCATGAACGAGGGTGTGCTGTCATCATGGGAACGGCGGTAGCGAGTACGTGGACCTGTGCGACACCTTCCCGAACCTTCCTGAGGGACCTCACTCTCTCCCCTTACCTTGCTCCCGCGTGCAACGCACCACCCTCGAACTTACACACAAGTCCCATACCAGAAAGAGGTCGTGGTGTTGCACATAATCACCCATGAGGAACTGCATGACCAGGAGACAGTGGAGAGAGAGAGAGAGAGAGAGAGAGAGAGAGAGAGAGAGAGAGAGAGAGAGAGAGAGAGAGAGAGAGAGAGAGAGAGAGAGAGATAACGGAGACATGATAGCTCAGGAGGGAGACATGATGAGAAGCGAGGAGTACTGCCCCTAGAATGAGGGGAAGAGCAGTCAGAAATACTGGAAATACCGATTCACAGGCGAGAGGCTCTTAATCCCTTAAGCACGACGTGAAGGACCTTAAGCACGACGCGAAGGCCCTTGAACACGACATGAAGGCCCTTGGCCACGACGTGAAGGCCCTTAAGCACGACATTACGACCCTTGAACACGACGTGAAGGCCCTTGAGCACGACGTGAAGGCCCCGAAGCACGACATTACGGCCCTTGAGCACGTCACGAACGACCGGTCACTGGGTATGATGCCATGGCCTCAGACCTGACCTGACCTTACTGGCCATCAGCCACACCGCAATGCTCAGGCGTCTCACCGCGGGACTCCCAGGGTCGTGGGGTCGTGCCATGCTCCTCTTCAATGGGTCACGTCCGTCCCACAGTGAAAAAGTGACGAACAATTAGCGATGCACACAACTGAAACAAAGAGAATGCTTCAACAAAAAATTACAGAAAACGGAGACTAGGGGGGCAATACTATAACAAAGGGGAAGTTTGTGAGATCAAGGGAGGAAACAACACCAAGTGACGGGAAGAGGGGGTGGAAAGGTTTACAAAAGCAGGCAGGAGCACAAGAGAAGAACAAATAAAATCAAGAAACTCTAAACTCACAAAAATAAAAGGGACTGGAGTACATTTACGACGAACCATTTTCTCATTGAAACTAAAAGGGGAAAAACTTTTTTTTCATTTTCTAAAAGAATAATTGTCAGAAACATATCAATACGATTCAATATGAGAAGCGACTGGAGGTCTTTTTGCTGGACGTGGTAAAAGCGTTGCTGAGCTTTTGCATATGTAAATGGAAAATAACGAACCACACAGAGACGGGGGGAAAAACACTGTGAGTAGTTGAAGAATTGACGGCAAAAAGTAATATTTACAAACAAAGATCATGAAGGAGACAAAAGGAGCAACTGGTTAACCTTATGGACCAGAAAATCAACAGAGTAATGTTACAGAAAATGGTTTACGCGCCGGGCACGAGAAACGCCTCCAATTTCAAGTCTGTACATAAACACTGAACTATATATATATATATATATATATATATATATATATATATATATATATATATATATATATATATATATATATATATAACTTAAAACACGAACGCAAGCTGCAGAAACGAAAACTGATACACGGACAGTAAGGGATCTAAACAGAAGTATCAATAACAAAGACTGGACCCATAATAACCCCCCCCCCCCCCAATCTCCGCCACCTGAACAAACGATAGGGGAAAATAGATACTGTTTGCTAAGGGAACTTGGAGAGGGTTGGGGAGGGGGAGGGAATGGGGTGACAGTAAGGTTGTGACGAAAGTGCTGAGTCGAACCCCAGAAAACGGGGTGTTGGGGATGGGGGGGGGGGGAATGTTAAGAAAACAGAAGGTGGGTAGGTACGTTTCCGTATCTTTGAACAACATTGTATGAAACTTACATTCACGCCCGTATAACACAAGTTTACGCGTACATACGCAGTACTGACGCCTGACGCTTCCATCCTACACACCTAGTTATCAGCGTCTGTAATAAGCAAATCACATGCTTCCCTGAAGACAGGATTTCTAATGGAAGATCATTAACGTACGTCAAGTGAAATCCCTTCATTCCTCCCTCAATCAGTCCCTGTTAAAAGCCAAAATGCGACAGTGACTCATGAATATGGAATCCCACCATTTCACTAATCTAGTTACTCATCAAAGGACAAAATAAAAGGTAAAAGCCTTTTCCATTCTCACTTCAATAATGTCAATTCAATTAAAGGTTTACACTATGCGAAATTGAACTATCCAATTATTGACAATTTTGAGTCTGACTTGCGGACGAGAGGCCGGCTTTAACGATAGGTTTTCCAGTTTCTTTGATTTATTTGACCGTGCCTCACGGCCTTCTTAACCAGCATGCCGCCAGACCGGCATCTGGAGGCATATCTGCCGGCTGACCTTGAACCACCACCTGTCAGGTCAAGTGTCGTTAGCTTATTGGTAATCTTCCGCAGACGCTCGGCTCCGACTGAGGTCATGTCTTAAGCTCCGACAATTGGCATGACTTCGCGTGTTAAAGTCAGTACAAGTTAGGATGAACAACTGCTCGTGGCGGCACCAAACCTGTGCTGAACGATCAATGATTGCAATCCATGTGTCCTCAGGGGAGGACTCGCAAGGTGATCTTGCAAGGGAACACCTGTGACGACCCTAGTGACGTATGTAAGGCCCACCTATGACGTCACAGGTGACGTATGTATGGTCGGCAGGACGGCTCGGTGAGTGACGTGTGTATGGATATATTTTTTTTTTTTATACTTTGTCGCTGTCTCCCGCGTTTGCGAGGTAGCGCAAGGAAACAGACGAAAGAAATGGCCCCCCCCCCCCCATACACATGTACATACACACGTCCACACACGCAAATATACATACCTACACAGCTTTCCATGGTTTACCCCAGACGCTTCACATGCCTTGCTTCAATCCACTGACAGCACGTCAACCCCTGTATACCACATGACTCCAATTCACTCTATTTCTTGCCCTCCTTTCACCCTCCTGCATGTTCAGGCCCCGATCACACAAAATCTTTTTCACTCCATCTTTCCACCTCCAATTTGGTCTCCCTCTTCTCCTCGTTCCCTCCACCTCCGACACATATATCCTCTTGGTCAATCTCTCCTCACTCATTCTCTCCATGTGCCCAAACCATTTCAAAACACCCTCTTCTGCTCTCTCAACCACGCTCTTTTTATTTCCACACATCTCTCTTACCCTTACGTTACTTACTCGCTCAAACCACCTCACACCACACATTGTCCTCAAACATCTCATTTCCAGCACATCCATCCTCCTGCGCACATCTCTATCCATAGCCCACGCCTCGCAACCATACAGCATTGTTGGTACCACTATTCCCTCAAACATACCCATTTTTGCTTTCCGAGATAATGTTCTCGACTTCCACACATTTTTCAAGGCTCCCAAAATTTTCGCCCCCTCCCCCACCCTATGATCCACTTCCGCTTCCATGGTTCCATCCGCTGACAGATCCACTCCCAGATATCTAAAACACTTCACTTCCTCCAGTTTTTCTCCATTCAAACTCACCTCCCAATTGACTTGACCCTCACCCCTACTGTACCTAATAACCTTGCTCTTATTCACATTTACTCTCAACTTTCTTCTTCCACACACTTTACCAAACTCAGTCACCAGCTTCTGCAGTTTCTCACATGAATCAGCCACCAGCGCTGTATCATCAGCGAACAACAATTGACTCACTTCCCAAGCTCTCTCATCCCCAACAGACTTCATACTTGCCCCTCTTTCCAGGACTCTTGCATTTACCTCCTTTACAACCCCATCCATAAACAAATTAAACAACCATGGAGACATCACACACCCCTGCCGCAAACCTACATTCACTGAGAACCAATCACTTTCCTCTCTTCCTACACGTACACATGCCTTACATCCTCGATAAAAACTTTTCACTGCTTCTAACAACTTGTCTCCCACACCATATATTCTTAATACCTTCCACAGAGCATCTCTATCAACTCTATCATATGCCTTCTCCAGATCCATAAATGCTACATACAAATCCCTTTGCTTTTCTAAGTATTTCTCACATACATTCTTCAAAGCAAACACCTGATCCACACATCCTCTACCACTTCTGAAACCGCACTGCTCTTCCCCAATCTGATGCTCTGTACATGCCTTCACCCTCTCAATCAATACCCTCCCATATAATTTACCAGGAATACTCAACAAACTTATACCTCTGTAATTTGAGCACTCACTCTTATCCCCTTTGCCTTTGTACAATGGCACTATGCACGCATTCCGCCAATCCTCAGGCACCTCACCATGAGTCATACATACATTAAATAACCTTACCAACCAGTCAACAATACAGTCACCCCCTTTCTTAATAAATTCCACTGCAATACCATCCAAACCTGCTGCCTTGCCGGCTTTCATCTTCCGCAAAGCTTTTACTACCTCTTCTCTGTTTACCAAATCATTTTCCCTAACCCTCTCACTTTGCACACCACCTCGACCAAAACACCCTATATCTGCCACTCTGTCATCAGACACATTCAACAAACCTTCAAAATACTCATTCCATCTCCTTCTCACATCACCGCTACTTGTTATCACCTCCCCATTTACGCCCTTCACTGAAGTTCCCATTTGCTCCCTTGTCTTACGCACCCTATTTACCTCCTTCCAGAACATCTTTTTATTCTCCCTAAAATTTACTGATAGTCTCTCACCCCAACTCTCATTTGCCCTTTTTTTCACCTCTTGCACCTTTCTCTTGACCTCCTGTCTCTTTCTTTTATACTTCTCCCACTCAATTGCATTTTTTCCCTGCAAAAATCGTCCAAATGCCTCTCTCTTCTCTTTCACTAATACTCTTACTTCTTCATCCCACCACACACTACCCTTTCTAAACAGCCCACCTCCCACTCTTCTCATGCCACAAGCATCTTTTGCGCAATCCATCACTGATTCCCTAAATACATCCCATTCCTCCCCGACTCCCCTTACTTCCATTGTTCTCACCTTTTTCCATTCTGTACACAGTCTCTCCTGGTACTTCCCCACACAGGTCTCCTTCCCAAGCTCACTTACTCTCACCACCTTCTTCACCCCAACATTCACTCCTCTTTTCTGAAAACCCATACTAATCTTCACCTTAGCCTCCACAAGATAATGATCAGACATCCCTCCAGTTGCACCTCTCAGCACATTAACATCCAAAAGTCTCTCTTTCGCACGCCTGTCAATTAACACGTAATCCAATAACGCTCTCTGGCCATCTCTCCTACTTACATAAGTATACTTATGTATATCTCGCTTTTTAAACCAGGTATTCCCAATCATCAGTCCTTTTTCAGCACATAAATCTACAAGCTCTTCACCATTTCCATTTACAACACTGAACACCCCATGCATACCAATTATTCCCTCAACTGCCACATTACTCACCTTTGCATTCAAATCACCCATCACTATAACCCGGTCTCGTGCATCAAAACCGCTAACACACTCATTTAGCTGCTCCCAAAACACTTGCCTCTCATGATCTTTCTTCTCATGCCCAGGTGCATATGCACCAATAATCACCCACCTCTCTCCATCAACTTTCAATATATATATATATTTATATATATATATATATATATATATATATATATATATATATATATATATCAACCAGAGAGGAAAAAAGTAAAGAGAAAAGACTCTATATGTTGGGAACAAAATCATATCACACTAAAAAAAATCACTGATGAAGAAATTAACTTTTCCGTTATCTAGAGTGAAAAAAAAAACCTTTATATCGACATTATAGCAATAGTAATTCTATTGCTATTACTCCTCGTGGTATACAGGTCTGATGAAAGACTGGTATTACGATAACATGCCACAGTGTGAGCTGAATCTCACAGGAAGTTAAGCCAATATAGGTGGATACTGTCTGGATCACTGGCTACGCTAGAGACTTGCAACTAAGCGCGGCGAGGTATACACTGGATACACAGAAGCCGTCCAGCCGCGGCAAGAATTTCTTGCTCGAGTTATGGAACAGTTTGTAAACATATATCCTGGCCATACAATCCCTCTCCCAGCTAGAAATACTAACGACACAGCTACAGCCAAGACATCTGGTTCAGATCTATACGTCTGAGAGAACATACCGAGCTATAGGCTGCATTTCTCACCGAGGTACAGACTTCAGAGAACAAGAAGAGTGATTGCCTGGATTCCAGCTGATCTAGAGACTCTGAGTGAACATGTCGACCTGGAGTTTTGATCCCTGCTCAACCACTGAAAAAAAAAAATGTTACAGAACTACTTAAGCTGGATTTCTACTTAAGCTTTAGAAGTGTCGCTGAATTTTATCCGGGCGGCAAACTTGCTAAAACCCAACCCTTGTCCAAAGTTACAAACTTTTAACAATTTTATCTTCAAGATTTCTATGAACACTTCAGCAATACATCTGAGATGACTACCTGTCAAGTGCCTTCATCTTCAATCTACAAACAGGATGATCAGCAAACAAGGACAACCTTCTGTCGTGGCCGAGATATGATACAGATAACCCGACCAGTTCACAACATGGAGAACCATCAGTGTGATCGAGACAATGTTTTTCTTTTTCTTTTTTATTATTTCTTTGGGTATGGGGCCACACGCTTAACTGTGAGGCTACGGGAGCAAGAGTTCCTTATTTCACATTGAGGACACGGCGTTCCTTATTATGATACCGACATAAATCATAATACTTGATCAAGTATATAATCAGCAGAACTCAATTTGGTCATGTATCTGTTAGAGAGAGAGAGAGAGAGAGAGAGAGAGAGAGAGAGAGAGAGAGAGAGAGAGAGAGAGAGAGAGAGAGGGAGAGAGAGAGGGGCGTTTTTCAGGTTTGCCACTGCTGTTCTACTCATATACAATCATCGTTGCCGCAATAAAGAATTATTTAAGACCGTGGGATTTTTCCAATTACCCTCATACGACTTATCTTTCGAGTTTGAACAAGTCATTAGTGGTAGGATTATGCTGGCGCGGGAAAATGTGGGGTTCTGTAATAATACAGCATAATAACAATAGATATAAGTACAAAAGATATACTGCCTGCCTGACTGCTGTAGATGAAATGGTTCTATTAATGGTTAAATATAAAAGACGTACGTCCCTGCCTCGCTTCGAGAAGTAAGCAGTGAGGTCATATGTTGACATATCAGGATCTGACCCAGATTAGGAAAGAATCCCTTATCGATCTTGTCAACCCAAACGTATCTACGTCTATAGGTGTACAACACGTCAGCTATTCAGTGATAAGACAGAATTCGACCCCCTGTACCTTTGAAGACACCTGAACTCGACTAACAATGAATCCATTCGTATCACTTTAGGTAAAGTCGATAAGCTTTAGGGCAATGTGATGTTTCATCATGTACAGCAATCTCATTATCACGAACTTCACCAGCTTCACTTTAAAACGTTAGATTAATCTTATCTACGTGAGGTAAGATAAGGTTTCTTGTACTGGTGGCGGAGTTAGTTTCTTTCGTAAAAGAAAAAAAATAATTTGAAAAATTAAAAGCCAATGAATATAATCCACGCCCTAAAAATAAGGATATAATCGTATACGCTTTAAAGTAATTTATGCCTATGGAAAAATGTTTTATTAACTATAAGGAATCTAGTGACTGATGTTCCTCTTGTACGATAATAACAAGACCTCGTCTCCTCACAGTTGGTAATACTGTCCTGCACTCGGAGCAACTCTTCTCCTCTCCTTCCCGTGTTTCAAGCGCATTTCCTTCCTTATATCTTCCCACTGCTGCTGCTAAGGCCGAAATACTACTGCGCTTCCCCAGGCCTGCCCCCATACCTCCGCTGGGGGCAATATAAGGTCAATTTGCTCACGGGTCACGTCGCAAGCGATGTAGAGGCGAACAATAGGCTGATTGCACCAGCATTAACCAGACGTTGCCCAGGACCTCAGCCTTCCCGCACCTAAGCCGCGCGCGCACGTCCCTTTGTTGGTTAACATTACCATCTTGACCAAATTACCAGAAACAAATCTCAGAAATATTCCTATACAGCATATGCCTTCAAGACTTTTGTGTAGGATGCTGATCACTGTCTTGTGGACTCAAATGACTTATTGAACGGTGTCATTCGATGCCGTGACTAATACGTCGTTTTCATACAACTCATCATACTCAAAATAAAGCCTTATGGAGCACGCAGTGCATAGTGCACATAATCGCGTAACAACCATTAAAAGCTAATGCGTATCTGCATGTCATCCATTAGCAGAAAAATATTTATACAACATTTAACATTTGTGGTAATCCTTTAACACTGATGATTGTCACAATATACGTTATGAATATATAACAAAATTAAACGCAGACATATAAGTACATAATTACTCACTGAAGTGAATAAAAACATAAAAGAATAGTTCTAAAAATGCTAAACTACATTCCAACATTCAAAAACACACAGTCATAGCAAACTTTCAAACACACACACACACACACACACACACATCCAGAAGGACCGTCACATCCCACACAACACATGTATCCATGTTAAAGGGCCCACTACACCAGTTATACACGGGTCGCCCTGTGCTTGTAATGGTACCACGAACACATACACCCAACCCTGCACCACTCATAACACACCAGAGAACATGCTTGTTACTGATTACATACTGTGCTAGGTTTACTCTTGGGGAATCTTCACACACACACACACACACACAAACACACACACACACACACACACACACACACACACACGTAAAAATATCAATACAAGAATTTACAAAACTATTGTAAATGTTGATTCTACATATTAATATTAACGAGCTGTGTCCTGCAAAGCGTCAATCTTCTATACACAAGGCTGAACCTAACCAGCGCAGAGTGGATCTAGAACAGAGGAATACATTAGATAGTGTTGAGGACTCAGAACCCACTAGATTGATAAGCATGATCCAACACTCCGTCAACTTTGACGAAAGATCCAAAACCCTGTAAACAGAGGAAGCAACCAACTTCTCGCTTCCACCAAAAATGACGGCAACGAGTTGAACTTGCCAATAACATGCAACGCTGGCGGAGGATCCGCGTAGCCTAGCTTTGCATCGCCCGCCCAGGGGAACCCTACCTCGCGATAGGCAATTTCCAAAGATGATTTCCTCGACGCAGGTTGGCTGATGAGACGTAGCAGCGAAGATGGCGGAACTACAGCTAATTGACAATCACAATACCGAATTTCCACGTCTGAACGGCGTATGTGGTTTTATCAAGATCACATTTGTTGTTCATATTTCTTGGAGAATATTCCATCGTCTGACTCAACGTGTTGAGTCTATGAAACGAGCATTACTGTTATTTCTTCTTTTCTTTTTATCAAAGGTCTAGTGAAGCTCTGTTCATCGCACAGTGACCTCCTGGATCATCCTAAGACACTTCACAGGGCGAACCTTGCATAAAAATCTAACCCATCTGTTTCCCTAGACCACCCCAGCTTCGTGAGCGAGTTCAGAACAAAATACTTAACCTTGGTGAAAGAGTCCTGACAAGCCTACTCGGTCTTGTAATAGGCCATAAACCACGAGGGAAAAAAATACATGAATATAATTAGCCACTAGAAGGTTTTTGAATTGCGTTCTCTAGAAGTTAATTGGCATATTTTCTCTTACCCTACCATTCTACCCCTAACACACACACACACACACGCACACGCACACACACACACACACACACACATAAGCAATATGAAGTACAACATTTCCAAGAAAATGATGAACACGACAACTATTCAAACGACGACATAGTTGAATAAAATGACAAAAAAAAAATAACTTTGATCAGGGAAAGGCAAGAATAGCTGGGAAAACAGCAAAACTACGTAAAAATAAACTCTTGAATTTATTCAGGAGAAGGAACTGCAAACATATGAAGAAGAAAACGAGCAAAGAAAACGTTCATGGCTGATGAAATTATTTCTAGAATCATTGCGATATTGTTGCCGGGTCGCAGACCAGAGGCGGGACCAGGCGGGGACACACAGCCGGCGTCTGGCTACACACACACACACGAGATGTCTCGACCAGGGAAGAAAGGACAAGGACTTAAATAGGAAGAGGTGGAGGGAGAATAGACAGAGGCCGGAGACAGACAGAGGATGGGGAGGGCACGACAAAATGTTACCAAAAGGCAGAGCTTTTTGTTCGTCGCGATCAGTGACACCCAGCGATGTGGTAGACACTGCCCACACCCACCACTGACCCTCGCCATACCTGGGAGAGTCATTACCTGTAATAGACACACCTCACCCCGGCCAGCGGCTGCCTACCACCCCACAGAGAGAGAGAGAGAGAGAGAGAGAGAGAGAGAGAGAGAGAGAGAGAGAGAGAGAGAGAGAGAGAGAGAGACTGGTTGACAGGTATTAGGAACCACAAGCTCGAAGGTTTTGCTGAAGTAAGAGCAAAAGTTTACGAGGAAGAAAATATTGTGGTGGGCATCAGGGGAGGAGGCGAAGGGAACTTTTTTTTTTTTTAATCTCCCTCCAACATCCTGGTCTTCTGAAGTTGTTAGGGAAATTGAATTATGTTCCCCCAGACACAAGCTTCATCCTCCGTGGGATATCCCACCTTGTGAGGGATATCCCATGCACCATAAGATATCCCATCCTCCGTGGGACATCCCATCGTCCGCAAAATATGCCCTCCTCCTCCATGGTATACACAAACCATCCTCAGCGAAACGTCCCATCTGCGGGTCATCCCCCCCCCCCCCCATACTCCGTGAGATATCCCACCCTCAACAAGATATCCCAGGTCTCGAAAAAAAAAAAATAATAATGATAATACAGACGTTACTTCTTCCTCTTCCCCCCCCCCCCCTCCCCCCCACGGAATTGCGCTAGGGGAAACTAAAACAATTTCCACCCCGGTCCTCCACACTGCTCGTGAGTTCCATATAAAGACACAGGACTGAAAGATCTGAGCATCTGGAATATATATATATATATATATATATATATATATATATATATATATATATATATATATATATATATATATATATACTGAAAGCAGCAGCAACAACAAAGTGGACACAGCAAGGTGGAGGAAGACTACGCCATCGACCCCGAGATAGCCAGCCGCCCAGCCGGCCAGCCAGGCCAATGTCAGCCAAGGATAAAAAAATACGAGGGAGTGACCCTCTTGACCTCGGCTGACCCACACCGCTCAGACCCGACCCGAGCTGATCCCCGCGTGACCTCCGCGCACCAGCTGGTCGTCTGGCGGGAATAGAGAGAGAGAGAGAGAGAGAGAGAGAGAGAGAGAGAGAGAGAGAGAGAGAGAGAGAGAGAGAGAGAGAGAGAGAGACCCATGAGCCTCAGTGACCAAAGAAAAAGAACATTTTATGGATCCTCACAGTTATCTCTTCTTTCAACTCGACCTGAGTCGCTTTACTCACTTCTGGCACTCGCTCTTACTCACTTCACTCGTTCAACTCTACGTCATATGCTTTGATATATACTTTATACCTTCAAGATGATTCTCTTCAGAAAATTACATGACTGACTGGCATTTTTTTTTGGGGGGGTGGGGGAGGGTCTTTAAGCCTATGAATTACCTGGGTTATTGAGATTTCAGCATCAAACAGAAATATTTTTTTTTTTTTTTTGGCCTCTTGGTGTTACAGGCAAATTCTGGAAAACACTCACAATCATTATAACCATAATGTTAATCTACGTTCAAAATCCTCAAAGTTTCCAAACACGATCGCCTGCCTGCGGAGCATTAGTACCGGGAAGGCCTGACCTGACACATCGCTACTTTCAGCATTCTATGTATCACTACTTTCAGCATTCTATGCATCACTACTTTCAGCATTCTATGCAACAAGACCGTGATGAATAAACTCCTAAGTTACTTCTCTCACAGTTGTGATAAACTTCCACTGCTTCCGAGATCCGAGAAAAGCATAGAATTCTCGAGACTTGACCTCATACAACGCATTCTTCTCTGACCCATCTGCTCCTCTTGAGCACGACGGTACGACCCTTGAGCACAACGGTACAACCCTTGAGCACGACGGTACGACCCCTGAGCACGACGGTACGAGCCCTGAGCACGACGGCACGACCTATGAGCACGCCAGCACAACCCTTGAGCACGACGGTACGACCCCTGAGCACGCCACTACGACCACTGTGCATGACGGTACAACCCTTAAGCACGACGGTATGACCCTTGACCCATATGAATCCCTGAGGACGACGGTTCGATCCTCGTGCATGACGACAATGACCCTTTCGTACGATGTGGTGATCTTTTAACTTGACCCTCACGGGGTCAAACCAAAGGTCACACCCCCCCCCCCCCCACATATAAACACAATTAGACACAGAGCGGCGTTTACCATCAGAGGACAGCGCAGCACACTGCTCCCCTAGACTGAAAATATTAGAATAAGGAAAGGCTTCCGTTGTGGTGTGGGGGGGAAGTGTGGCCTAGAGCTGTTAGGAGGGTTACGACCATCGCTAGCACACGGGTTACCGTCCTTAACGGTCGCTGTGGAGGAGGTTGCCGGAAGAAAGGGCTGTAATTTCCCGTAATATTCTTTTTTACGTTCTGCGATGCAATGATGATGGATAATAAAAATGCCCGGATTTTGTTGAATGCTGATGTAGGAAGAGAGAGAAAGAGAAAAGGAACTTTTATATAATGGTGATATAATCTACGGCATTTACCCCATGAACTGAGCTCAACAATGAGCTATAATAAACTATAGTAAAGGTAATGGTGCTATGGTATATTGTTGTTGTATTGGGGTAAACAACAGACCATGTCGGGAGCTGCTGTCGACCAGAATCTTTATCAAATAGCCACTGTATCAACCAGAGACTGCATCAACCAGCCACTGTATCAACCAGAGACGACATCAACCAGCCACTGTATCAACCAGAGACTGCGTCAACCAGCCACTGTATCAACCAGAGACTGCATCAACCAGCCACTGTATCAACCAGAGACTACATCAACCAGCCACTGTATCAACCAGAGACTGCGTCAACCAGCCACTGTATCGACCAGAGACTGCGTCAACCAGCCACTGTATCCACCAGGCAGACATCCAGTAAGCCTAATAAAAATACACACACACACACACATACACACACACACATAAGGACAAGAAACAAATGCAACATCAATATCTGCCACATATCTCCACCAGAACGAATATCTATCGAGTAGATAATGATGTCTCGCATAAAACAAGTTGTCCCTTTAAGTGTATCGGATGGCGGGAAGCAGACACCGTGAACATTACAACCCACACAAAAAAGAAAAAAGAAAAAGAAAATATAGATGGCAGGGTTTGCGGCGACGACGGCAGAGCGGCGATGGTGGTGTTGGGAGCGGCCGATGGAATGTTGACTCTGTAAATAAAGAGACATTATTGCTCTCTGCCCGAGATATGTAGACACTGGTGGACCCGCGTACACCCACGTTCCTGCCCTTCTGGTGCACAAGTCATAAATATACGACGTCGTGTTCACATGGGTTCAGACACATGGACACACAACTATATATATATATATATATATATATATATATATATATATATATATATATATATATATATGTGTGTGTGTGTGTGTGTGTGTATGTGTGTGTATGTGTTTAAATCTATAACTAACCTTCGTTTTCTCCTCGCTTTGATCTAGCATTTTACACCCGCGTCAGACGATGAATTCACAAACTTAATTATGTTGTTGAAGGGTCGGGAACAGCCAGGGCTTCCCCGGGAACCTTCCTAAAGACACCATACCTTCCTGGATGGAGACATGCCAGGGAAGTAACTGTAGGCAAAATACTAGAAAAGTGCTTTATTATCCAGATGTAATTTCCTCCTTTCATTTTAGAGAGAGAGAGAGAGAGAGAGAGAGAGATGCATTGTCTTGTAGCGACAATTCTTCCAAAACTCTCTCGTTTCACCTACATGGCGTGTTTACTGTCATTACTATGTTGGTACTTCGCAGTGGGTATTAATCCTGCGTTATTAATCAATTCTAACCGTAAGATCTTATAGTCACATATCTTTTTATAATCTATTAGGATATTACTCGGCAAATTCAAGCGTTCACTTTAACACAAGAGATGGCGAACATTATGATGTACACAGTGATTTCGCCCGAAGCCTCCGGGTTGGGATTGAGTTAAAAGTGTACCTCCACGTCAACCATATACTCTCAAGATAACTGATAGATTGTGACGGAAACATTTACCAAATTTTCATAATGTCAGAACCACTGACCAAGAATATCATTTATTTATAATAATCTGGGACTCTTCGCATGAAACAAATGTATTTCCTTCAAAACCAAAATTCTAAAATGTTCTGTTCTACGCATCAAAAATGTACAAGTATAAATTTCGGATTCAGATTCTAATCAACATGTCAAGATTATGCTGAACCAACAATAATCTGTATTCATTTTCTATTCTACAGAAGAAAGAAAAAGTATCTTTAATTCATCATCGTACCTGCCTTAGTTCTTTCCTTTTTTTTATATAAGAAAAATCAAAGGCAGCTTCCAACATCAATCT
The DNA here is from genome assembly GCF_036320965.1 of Panulirus ornatus. NCBI lineage: Eukaryota > Metazoa > Arthropoda > Malacostraca > Decapoda > Palinuridae > Panulirus > Panulirus ornatus. Next base: position 3,222,487 of record NC_092242.1, read on the forward strand.
TGAATAATTAAAGATATTATACCATTATCAAAGAGGGACAGGCAAATCCAACCTTCCAGATATCTCAATAAACATGGTCCTGGTGGTTCTCTAGATATTAATTGCCCTTGTTTGACAATACTCGTTAAATTCTAAAATTCCTGAAAACATGTCAACGGGACTCTCTCTCTCTCTCTCTCTCTCTCTCTCTCTCTCTCTCTCTCTCTCTCTCTCTCTCTCTCTCTCTCTCTCTGTGCGCAGCCACCGACCGGGGGGGAGGGGGGGTACATTACCGGTGCCACCCGCTTGAGTTAAGGGGAGGTTAGTGGCGTCAGCGGAGCGAGCTAACACTTCAGTGGGCTGTTACGTGTCACAACTCTGGCCCAGGTTCCTGTCTCCTGCCTCGCCCACACGATGATGAACTAGAATTTCCTGAGGGAAAGCACTACGTGGTAGCTCTGCCTTTTAGCAAATGCTCGTCGTAAACACACTTGAGCAAACACACTCCTCCTCTCCCTCCCTCACCCAACTACTTGTTAAATCCCCAACAAAGTGCGTTACAATGTTGCGTTGTCACCAATTTCCATACTGTATTTCAAAATTCCAACCGCCATTACGGGTGACTTCCCAGCCTTACTGCAAAGGCCGCTGAGCTCTACAGAGACTCGGGGTTTCGTCCTTCTGCCACCGCTGTTGCTGGCCTGGTGAGTTAAGAATTTTGCATATCCTCCATTGTTGATAATGACGCGACATAACGTGGGATTCGTATGTACATAACAATCAAGGGGAAATACGCACTGCGCACTAGCTTCTACGCACCCGAAGTGCCCATGATCGTCTGCAGTGTGACGGCCGTGCGTATGCAAATCGAACTAGTTAGCGTGTGTGGCAGCGCGCGCCACTTAACCCGGTCGTTCAAGGGAGCATTTATCCTTCCTGTTTGGGTACTTGCTACCGTGGGAGGAAGTAGGGGTCAGGATGTCGGAAAGGGAAGGCAAAAGGAAGACTTTGAGGGTAGGGAAAAAGTGGAGTACAACAGTGAGGTAGAAGAGAACGATGGGAAGAAAATAAATGAAAAGAGAAGATTAGGAACGAAGGTGTACTTAAGTAGGAAAAGGGAGGCAAGACAGATATCTCCATACTGATGATAAGTGAAATACTGATCGGTTATTTATTTGTACGTATGCATACACCCTCGAAGGGCCTTGTGTGTGTGTGTGTGTGTGTGTGTGTGTGTGTGTGTGTGTGTGTTTTACACACGTTTAAGCAGTTCTGGCTTCTTATATCACAAATCATTTCTATATTCATACTGCACTAATTTATGCTGAACATCTAAACTCTTTTTCAGCATAAAACTACCTTAAAACCTTCATATTTTTCAATGATCTTTAATATCTTAGGTCCTCATGAAAATATTCCAATATCACTGGCCAACATTTTTATTTTCTTTCATTATATATATATATATATATATATATATATATATATATATATATATATATATATATATATATATATATATAAAGTCTTTGCTCAGCTTTAACCATTCTAAATATGTCCTTCGTATTGTTATAGTCATTACATTGTCTTACGCAAAGTCTAATTTACTTCATTGCATTATGTGTCTGTCACCGCTTCTTTGTATCAAAAATACAAATATACATTCCATGTTTGCTGTTGTATCTGCGTAAAATGTTCGGATTAAGCTGTCATTTGTGAATGTGGTTTTATTGTATTCTACATGTAATACAAGGAACATCCTCTTTGATGTAAGACCGGAATTCTGATATTGTTCAAGATCTGAGATCAAGATTTTCTGAAAATCAATGTCTTGAAATTTCCTTACGCTCTGACAGGTTTTGAGAAAGCCGAGCCCCTCTCAGATGATACATGCAGCATATGAGAGAATCGTTGTGTTAAGGTTAAAACAAAAACAGAGACAGGAATGACATGACAGAAGGAAAGATGTATTACTGGCGCTCGTAAACCGACTGTGTCATTAAACTTCCCCACCGCCCACATGACTCGAGACATTTCTCGTGTTTCGTCTTATTTCAAAAATGTTTAAATTCTGTTTACATTCAACTTTCAAGGTGAAACGCCAAATATTCATTGTCGCATAAAACGCACTTGTACATCAAGACAAGAATAGCGAATCATCACATAACATACGCCTTTTATCTAAGGCAAGAGAAGGATTTCCAACGCGAATCAGCTGAGTTTGTATGCACGTCGACCTGTGGGGCTTATCCGTATTCCCGTGAATGGCCACAATCCGATCGTCAGAATTACGTTACCACTGCCCCTCGTGGTTTTACACTAAGCTCTTCATGAAATGAAACACCAGAATATCTGATAAACATCCGAACAAATATTTACATACCCATTCATGTACTTTTTAACGCTACCTGATCGTATTTCAGCTCTTCCACACAAGGCGTCGACGTATATGTTTGGTTATCTTACGAGTTTTACTGTTGCAGGTGCTGCTGCCTTCCTCGCCCCGAGGTCAGAGCCAGCTGCAGGAATATGGACAAGTTTCACATGACACCGACTTATCCAAGTTTATTTTGGGATCACAGACAACGCGGCTTCTATGCACGTCCCGTAATTATGGTTTTAATTTGGATGAAAAATTGAGGAGATTGCTGCACACGAAATTCCCTGAATAATAAAAAAATTCTGTTAACAGTAAACCATATATATATATATATATATATATATATATATATATATATATATATATATATATATATATATATATTTTTTTTTTTTTTTTTTTTTTTTTATACTTTGTCGCTGTCTCCCGCGTTTGCGAGGTAGCGCAAGGAAACAGACGAAAGAAATGGCCCAACCCCCCCCCCCCCCCCATACACATGTACATACACACGTCCACACACGCAAATATACATACCTACACAGCTTTCCATGGTTTACCCCAGACGCTTCACATGCCTTGATTCAATCCACTGACAGCACGTCAAACCCTGTATACCACATCGCTCCAATTCACTCTATTCCTTGCCCTCCTTTCACCCTCCTGCATGTTCAGGCCCCGATCACACAAAATCTTTTTCACTCCATCTTTCCACCTCCAATTTGGTCTCCCTCTTCTCCTCGTTCCCTCCACCTCCGACACATATATATATATATATATATATATATATATATATATATATATATATATATATATATATATATATATCCCTGGGGATAGGGGATTAAGAATACTTCCCACGTATTCCCTGCGTGTCGTAGAAAGCGACTAAAAGGGGAGGGAGCGGGAGGCTGGAAATCCTCCCCTCTCGTTTCTTTTTAATTTTCCAAAAGACGGAACAGAGGGGGGCCAGGTGAGGATATCCCACAAAGGCCCAGTCCTCTGTTCTTAACGCTACCTCGCTAACGGGGGAAATGGAGAATAGTTTAAAAGAAAAAAGAAAGAATATATATATATATATATATATATATATATATATATATATATATATATATATATATATATATATATATATATATATATATATATACGTGTGTGTGTGTGTAAGCAGAGGATGCTACCGTCATATACCCGCCTAAAGTTACACCGCCTCCTAACTGTCATTTCAACTAGGCTTCCACAACCGTCGTCCGTCACAGGTTTCCATCAGCCACCTGCCACGACCCACGAATTAGGCAACAATTAAATGTCCTCTCTTCTGCTGTCTAGTAACATTCTGGATTAAGGCATGTATCCACCAACAATGCAACATTTCTTTTTTTTTTTTTTTTTGAATGTTATGAAAGTTACGTTTTCTAGAAGTTTACTGCGAGCCGTGGGCGGTCAACAGCCAATGGAATGTGACGCGATGCTTCCAATAATGTATCGAGGATCCTGGGGTTCAGGTAAGAAAAGAGTCGGATCTTCTTATTCCCCTCGGGACCCTCTAAACAACGACTGAGCCCTGACAACTATTCAAGAAAAGTCGGATCATATCATCTTCAGACCCATCCTAAACTATCGGGTCCAAGGGGGAAATTTAAAAATCGAATAGTCTCATTTTGTAAGGCCAACTAAACTATCTTTCTCCCCACCCTCCTCCCTACCATCATATGCCACAGAATTTTTCTTATTGAGCAAAATGAAATTCTTCTGGGTTTTCCGTGCTGGTCCACTCTCCCACCACCGTAATCGACGTAGGCACTAAACTGGCCTCATATTAATATACAATATATTAGGGACTGTCCTAATATGACCTCTAACCCAAGGGTAAACAAACCCTCGCCTGTGATATTTTGAGGGTAAATATAAACTTGAGCATTCATGATCATTCAATGTATGTTGGGTGCACACCCAACGTTTGCTCTGGATGCCATCAAATATTATATAATAATATCCGTGGTCTTCATATGGATAAACGCCGTAGCGCTTAACGGTGAAATTAAACATAAAATGTCGGGGTGGTTTGAAAACTAAACTGAGTTTTCCTATGTTACATACGCATTACGCACCAGGAACTGAAGGCCAGCCATTCCCTACCACGATTTTCACAGATTGGTTATCGACATGAACTTGATGATGGATTACCACCTGCATGTTGTGTAGCTCTGTCTGTAAGATCGTGTAACATGTGCTGGATGCTTGCGTGTCCCCACGCACCGCCCCCCGTATCTGAGGGAAGCCATCACTCTGAATTTACATGCATAAACAACCAGGGGAGAGGGAGGGGGGGGGGGAGGTTGAGATATGGACGCCCGTGTGACGTGTCTCCCAGCAGGAGACTACTCTGTACACCCACTTTCTCTTCACAGTTCTCCGTTTTCTATTAATTGTGATGTACTTTGACCTTTTTGTGTGGGTGGAGTGGCGATATTCAGAGATAACCGGGGTTGTTGTCATCGAGTCTCCAGTCTCACAACACTGATGTGTATTCAGACCCTGACGGTGATGGTATGGCTTAGAACAAGGAAATCTTTTGGAATCAGTACACAATTCGTACCCATATATATATATATATATATATATATATATATATATATATATATATATATATATATATATATATATATATATATATATATTTCATACTATTCGCCATTTCCCGCAATAGCGAGGTAAGAACAGAGTTAAGAACAGAGGACTGGGCCTTTGAGGGAATATCCTCACCTGGCCCCCTTCTCTGTTCCTTCTTTTGGAAAATCAAAAAAAAAAGAATATATATATATATATATATATATATATATATATATATATATATATATATATATATATATATATAAACTTGCTTCAGCATTAGACGAACAAATGCAAAGTGGCACATCTCTGGTGGTGTGAGTGAGGACCACTGGTTGAAGACCACGCTCGCCTTGGCAGCGGTGGTGTCGTGACTGTGGTCAGTGACCTTGAATACAGATGGCGTTTCCACCGTTGTGAAATAGGTCATCTATACTCTAGCCTTACCAACACTAACTCGTACGTCCGTATTAGGTTCGGTGGCTACGTCTCTCTAGGATGCGTTCAGATTCATCACGTCAGGTTAGGATACGTGTAAGGCTGTGAAATGAAGTCCAAAAACAAATGCAGAGAAAATCGACTATCTTTTTTTTTTTTTACCAATTTGCAAACAAAGCGTGCAACCTGCCGCTTCCAAAAGCGTGCCTCTATTTTTCATATTGTTCATTCACCACACAGGTTAACACAGTCTTTTTCAATGTTTATCAAACACATATATATATAAAAAAGACAACGATAGATAAGATAAACAATCCACAAATCCTATTTTCCTACAATGCTCACTTTTTTTTTTACTCACTGATCTTTTTTGAAATGGTACACATTGTTCGATTCGGTTCCCAGGGTATAAAAGTGGCACAGATAATGTTTAATGACGCGGATATTCACGGAAGCCTTGGACTGAAAATATTCTGCTTCTTTTGATTCCCTGGGAAGTTCCCAACCCGAGAGAGAGAGAGAGAGAGAGAGAGAGAGAGAGAGAGAGAGAGAGAGAGAGAGAGAGAGAGAGAGAGAGAGAGAGAGAGAGACCTAAGCCATGAACAACGGCGCACAATGTGATCTCTTTATAAGCCAAACATTTCCAGGATTATCAGTTCTGGCCTGATAGAAAAAAAAAAGCTTCTCTTATGACTGATAGAATTAGCTCTCAGTATCTAAAAAGAAAAAAGAGCAAATCCCTCTACATAATTTGGCCCTTACTATCTACCCATGTGGAAATGATCACTCGAACCACTGGTCAACGTTACCTTCTTGACTCACCACACATCTTCAAACTTGTGAAGGTCCTTCCACGTCTAGTCACTGAGATCTTCTCTTCGAAATTATCTGCTGTAACCTCTCACCTCTTTACTCTCTGTTCATTAACGTCATTACATTAACCTTAATTCGTTATCATGACTTCATTTCAAATTAGCCACCAGATGTTCAAATCCCTCTGAGGGGATTATGACTTCCACCCTGAAGCCTAGCTAGCCAGTCAGTCAGTTCTTCATTCCCTGGTCTCAGCCGTCAGCTCCTCAGCCCGAGGACATTACACACAGCTCTTGAGTTCCAACTAATACCTCTGAATTCTCTCGCCCTTCATCCGAGGATCATCACTCACGACTCCCCCAACTGTCATCTCACTCAAATGCCTTATAAATCACTCCTCAACTCCTTACCTCCTCACTCTCGAATATCCAATTATCTAGCCAGCGTCATCTCACAGCCAGACACACACATAAGTCTGTTATCGTACTAACCTCCAGACATCTTAATTAGTCCTCGGGTCTAGGTCATCTGTCAATAGTGTTGTGCGCAGTGACTTATATGTACGGTAAGGAAAAGGGGACTTGTTCGCCCGCAGAGCCCTTTGTGTTGATGTGTGTGTGTGTGTGTGTGTGTGTGTGTGTGTGTGTGTGTGTGTGTTACACATGTGAAGGAAAAAATTCAATCAAATGAGAAGGGTCAGAGTTAAGGTGTCAATTACACCTGTTAAACAGTCTTATAATAAGAGACCAGGAGTGGTCATGTGAGGCTCTAAAACAAATTCAGCTTTAAAAACCAAAGTTGCACAAAAATGAATTAAAAAGTTAGACCTGAGAATTGCGAAAGGTTACACAAATCCTGGACGACGCTCCATCTACAAAGTTTAGATGCAGCAGAGAATCAGGTCACGAGCTGATAATCCAGAGTGGAAAAGAAAAATGGTTTCAGATTATCGCGTCCAGAACCGGGATCCAGACTAAAGGCAAAATTCCTTTCTGGCAACACTGATCCACTACAAAGCACTTAACCGATAAAGTAGTAATTCTCTAGCTCACTTAAGTGAAGAGTTGATTTTTTTTCTTACTACATATACACTTTTCTTGACCTCCAAAACTTAAAAATCATCAAAACAAAACTATACAAGAAAATCAATATTTCCATATTGAAGAACCGTTTGCATCTAGATCCCATCGTACATTAACATGTTTATATTCCTTTCCATTAATATCTATGTAATATGTATCTTTTACTTGTAGGCAGGGATTTCATACTTAATGATCAATTAATAGCATAAACATGCATTGATGCATTCTCAAGAGAAAATCACTCTCATAGTACACTAAATGCCAGAGAAATTAAGAAATGAAAGTTAATACCAGTTATAAGATTTTGGGTTAGGTTTGTAGCAAAGAAAATAGAGTATGATGCAGCTGAAAACTGACCCGGTATATATGTTGATACGAGTTGCACCCAATAGATATTATCATTATTATTATCACACCACACATTGTCCTCAAACATCTCATTTCCAGCACATCCATCCTCCTGCGCACAACTCTATCCATAGTCCACGCCTCGCAACCATACAACATTGTTGGAACCACTATTCCTTCAAACATACCCATTTTTGCTTTCCGAGATAATGTTCTCGACTTCCACACATTCTTCAAGGCTCCCAGAATTTTCGCCCCCTCCCCCACCCTATGATCCACTTCCGCTTCCATGTTTCCATCCGCTGCCAGATCCACTCCCAGATATCTAAAACACTTCACTTCCTCCAGTTTTTCTCCATTCAAACTCACCTCCCAATTGACTTGACCCTCAACCCTACTGTACCTAATAACCTTGCTCTTATTCACATTTACTCTAAACTTTCTTCTTTCACACACTTTACCAAACTCAGTCACCAGCTTCTGCAGTTTCTCACATGAATCAGCCACCAGCGCTGTATCATCAGCGAACAACAACTGACTCACTTCCCAAGCTCTCTCATCCCCAACAGACTTCATACTTGCCCCTCTTTCCAAAACTCTTGCATTCACCTCCCTAACAACCCCATATATATATATATATATATATATATATATATATATATATATATATATATATATATATATATATATATATATATATATATATATATATATATATATATATTTATCCTGGGGATAGGGGAGGAGTGCTTCCCACGTGTTCCCTGCGTGTCGTAGAAGGCGACTAAAAGGGAGGGGAGCGGGGGGCTGGAAATCCTCCCCTCTCATTTTTTTATTTTAATTTTCCAAAAGAAGGAACAGAGAAGGGGGCCAGGTGAGGGTATTCCCTCAAAGGCCCAGTCCTCTGTTCTTAACGCTACCTCGCTATCGCGGGAAATGGCGAATAGTATGAAAAAAAAAAAAAAATCATTATTATTATTATTATTATAATCATTACCATTATTATCATTATTATTATTATTATTACCATTATTATTATCATTATTATTATCATTATTATTATTATTATCATTATTATTATCATCATTAGCGCAAGGAAACAGACGAAAGAATGGCCCAACCCACCCACATACACATGTATATACATACACGTCCACACACGCAAATATATATACCTATACATCTCAATGTATACATTTATATACACACAGACATATACATATATACACATGTACATAATTCATACTGTCTGCCTTTATTCATTCCCATCGCCAACCCGCCACATATGGAATAACAACCCCCTCCCCCTCATGTGTGCGGCTGTCATGTAATAATGCACCGAAACCAAAGCTCCCTTTCCACATCCAGGCCCCACAGAACTTTCCATGGTTTACCCCAGACGCTTCACATGCCCTGGTTCAATCCATTGACAGCACGTCGACCCCGGTATACCACATCGCTCCAATTCACTCTATTCCTTGCACGCCTTTCACCCTCCTGCATGTTCAGGCCCCGATCACTCAAAATCTTTTTCACTCCATCTTTCCACCTCCAATTTGGTCTCCCACTTCTCCTCGTTCCCTCCACCTCTGACACATATATCCTCTTGGTCAATCTTTCCTCACTCATTCTCTCCATGTGACCAAACCATTTCAAAACACCTTCTGCTCTCTCAACCACACTCTTTTTATTATCACACATCTCTCTTACCCTTACATTACTTACTCGATCAAACCACCTCGCACCACATACTGTCCTCAAATATCTCATTTCCAGCACATCCACCCTCCTGCGCACAACTCTATCCATAGCCCACGCCTCGCAACCATACAACATTGTTGGAACCACTATTCCTTCAAACATACCCATTTTTGCTTTCCGAGATAATGTTCTCGACTTCCACACATTCTTCAAGGCACCCAGAATTTTCGCCCCCTCCCCCACCCTATGATTCACTTCCGCTTCCATGGATCCATCCGCTGCCAAATTCACTCCCAGATATCTAAAACACTTCACTTCCTCCAGTTTTTCTCCATTCAAACTTACCTCTTAATTGACTTGACCCTCAACCCTACTGTACCTAATAAACTTACTCTTATTCACATTTACTCTTAACTTTCTTCTTTCACACGCTTTACCAAACTCAGTCACCAGCTTCTGCAGTTTCTCACATGAATCAGCCACCAGCGCTGTATCATCAGCGAACAACAACTGACTCACTCCCCAAGCTCTCTCATCCACAACAGAATGCATACTTGCCCCTCTTTCCAAAACTCTTGCATTCACCTCCCTAACAACCCCATCCATAAACAAATTAAACAACCATGGAGACATCACACACCCCTGCCGCAAAACTACATTCACTGAGAACCAATCACTTTCCTCTCTTTCCACACGTACACATGCCTTACATCCTCGATGAAAACTTTTCACTGCTTCTAACAACTTGCCTCCCACACCATATATCCTTAATACCTTCCACAGAGCATCTCTATCAACTCTATCATATGCCTTCTCCAGATCCATAAATGCTACGTACAAATCCTTTTGCTTTTCTAAGTATTTCTCACATACATTCTTCAAAGCAAACACCTGATCCACACATCCTCTATCACTTCTGAAACCACACTGCTCTTCTCCAATCTGATGCTCTGTACATGCCTTCACCCTCTCAATCAATACCCTCCCATATGATTTACCAGGAATACTCAACAAACTTATACCTCTGTAATTTGAGCACTCACTCTTATCCCCTTTGCCTTTGTACAATGGCACTATGCAAGCATTCCGCCAATCCTCAGGCACCTCACCATGAATGATACATACATTAAATAACCTTACCAACCAGTCACCCCCTTTTTTAATAAATTCCACTGCAATAACATCCAAACCCGCTGCCTTGCCGGCTTTCATCTTCCGCAAAGCTTTTACTACCTCTTCTCTGTTTACCAAATCATTTTCCCTAACCCTCTCACTTTGCACACCACCTCGACCAAAACACCCTATATCCGCCACTCTATCATCAAACACATTCAACAAACCTTCAAAATACTCACTCCATCTTCTCATATCCCCACTACCTGTTATCACCTCACCATTAGCCCCCTTCACTGAAGTTCCCATTTGTTCCCTTGTCTTACGCACTTTATTTACCTCCTTCCAAAACATCTTTTTATTCTCCCTAAAATTTAATAATACTCTCTCACCCCAACTCTCATTTGCCCTCTTTTTTCACCTCTTGCACCTTTCTCTTGACCTCCTGCCTCTTTCTTTTGTACATCTCCCACTCACTTGCATTATATGCATACATACATGTTCCCGATTACTGAATGTGTGGTTGTAGCATGGCGCTGACGGCTTGAATGACCCTGGTATTTGATTAGCCTAATAAACATTCGTTTTATTTATTTTACTTTGAGCGATGAATGGTGTTCCACATGAACCTTATTTCATTGCTTGTTTGCTCTGTACATTTGCTCACTCGCTCGACATAAGCCCATAAGGCTAACAGGATAAAAGAAAAATGCCTTTCACCACAATCAAAATAACCTGTATCATTTTGACTATAATACGTACATATACGTACGGAAGATTACGTTACTTTCCATCCCTATCACAGAAAACAAAAACATCAGCACACCTGAAAACGGCGACGCACTCAAATATACCGTGTCCAAAACATGATAAACTTTTGCAGGATATTAAAACGAAGGCGGGAAGACGTGAACAAGGTTAGCACTCAGCCCCGGTCTCGGCACAGTGGCTCTGAAAATAACACCGAATCCTGCCTTTGATACGCTTCCGCCGTCAGATTATTCTGAATAAAATATCCTTACTTCCGTAAATCTAACCTTCCGACATCCGCACCCCAGGGTTGCCAGTGTTCAATGACACCTGCTTTCATCACTTCAGAAATTTCCAGTACTTTGAACTCATTCATTATACTGATGGCTCTTAACATACATGAAATGTTACTGGGTGGATATGTACAAGTCAATGGAGATATATATTAATGTAACACCATGAAAAAATTATAATTCTAAGGGATCCTAAACCTCAAAGAAAAAATGTAAAGTCTGGAAGAAATCCTTTTTCGCGAATACTTCAAATCTTACCTCACTAACCATTTTCTTTTACATTATTCATAATATATATATATATATATATATATATATATATATATATATATATATATATTTTTTTTTATACTTTGTCGCTATCTCCCGCG